>NW_028173866.1:12500-26347 GCF_963971535.1 Notolepis coatsorum | reverse complement strand
ATGACGCTGGTCCAATGTACTTTCAAAACAAACAGGATTTATTGGGAAGCGAGTCACAACAGCCCCAATAGCTGCCTACCACTATAAAACAAACAAACGGGTTATGTACATGAACTTAAACTGTCAATCAAATGCGAATTGAGTGCGGTCAAAAACTATATGGTACCGCTCCACCTGGGCCTGCGTGAACTCTAAATTACCTGCCATGTTATAGGAGTGGTTAGGGGGAGCGTGGGAAAAAAGGGGAGTTGACCAGGTAAGTCTCCATCTTGGAATTCATTGACAAATATTAATAAACAAATAAAACACGAATACCATAATAAGCCACATTTCTAAGGGGGCAATAAAGTTACAATTTATCATCATAGGATTTGGCTCCTACACACCGGCCTCTAATTGTTCTTGTAGACAAACGAAACAATTACAACTTTCAAAATATAAAAAAGGAGCCAAAATGTATAGTCCATTCAAAAATCAAAATCCAAGCAAAAAAATCTTCCATCTTCCAAGTTATCAGTAAGAGTGTATTAGTGAACGGGGGGGTGTGTGTGTGTGTGTGTATGTGTGTTCTATGTAGGAGCCTCGAGCAGCAGACACAACTTTGTGATAGGTCTGCGAAGAGTGCTAGTCTGGGTTCTCACTTGAACCTGTCTAACCAGTCCTCTGGAGTCGGGCATGGTCTGTATGACCCGCCCCAGGATCCAGGAGTTGCGGGGGCAGTATCATCAATGATGAGAACATTGATGGTATTACAGATTCTACCTTTAAATTAGTTAAAATAAATCTTGTGACACCCGTCTCCCCTCAGACCTCTGGGTAATATTGCAGCTTCCCCCACATCTCCACCATCCCAGTCTGGAGTAGGGATGCACCGATCCGACTTTTTCAGTCCCGATACCGATACCTGGGCTTTGGGTATCGGCCAATACAGAGTACCGATCCGATACCCATTGTTCAATTAATAAACTGTATGCCTCGCTGTGTGGAAGAGACTGGGATCATTCTTTTGTGCTGCAAGGCAACATCAGGCTTGACTTAAAACATTACTTTCCTAACTTAGTGAAACAAAATGTAACAAATTAACACATAGATATAAATGTACTGAATTGTTATTTATTATTTTATTTATTATTATATTATATTATTATAATTTTTTTTTATAAAAATCTGATTACTTCATATCGGGGCCGATATCCGATATCAATATGGATCGGTGCATCGATCCCTGATCTGGAGAGGAGCTGGAGCTCCGCTGGAACAGACCTCCACTCTGTGAGGCTCAAGCTCAGCTCTTTGTTGGTCCAGCTAGGAATGAGCTGAGCTCAGCAACGCCTCAAAGCCCCCCAACCAGTCAGTCAGCCAGTCAGTCAGTCAGTCAGCCAGTCAGTCAGCCAGCCAGCCAGCCAGTCAGTCAGTCAGTCAGTCAGTCAGTCAGTCAGTCAGTCAGTCAGTCAGTCAGCCAGCCAGTCAGTCAGTCAGCCAGTCAGTCAGCCAGCCAGCCAGCCAGTCAGTCAGTCAGTCAGTCAGTCAGTCAGTCAGTCAGCCAGCCAGTCAGTCAGTCAGCCAGTCAGTCAGCCAGCCAGTCAGTCAGTCACCAGTCAGTCAGCCAGCCAGTCAGTCAGTCAGCCAGTCAGTCAGTCAGTCTCAGTCAGTCAGTCAGTCAGTCAGTCAGTCAGTCAGTCAGTCAGTCAGTCAGTCAGTCAGTCAGTCAGTCAGTCAGTCAGTCAGTCAGTCAGTCAGTCAGTCAGTCAGTCAGTCAGTCAGTCAGTCAGTCAGTCAGTCAGTCAGTCAGTCAGTCAGTCAGTCGTCAGTCAGTCTCAGTCAGTCAGTCAGTCAGTCAGTCTGTGTGTGTGTGTGTGTGTGTGTGTGTGTGTGTGTGTGTGTGTGTGTGTGTGTGTGTGTGTGTGTGTGTGTGTGTGTGTGTGTGCGTGCGTGCGTGTGTGAGTGACAGGAGCATGACTGGTGGAATCGAACTCATGTCGTAGACGGATCTTCATGATCAATAAAGGTTTAATAATGAGCTGTTTCTGTGTGCTGCAGCGCCTTGGCGCTCACCTGGGTATGAGATGTAAGCTGTTGTTTGGGCAACAGAAAAGGATTCAGAATCACAATCACAAGAATAGTTATAAAAGTAGTGCAACGTAGAAAGTGCAGACATAAGAATAGGCATAAATAAGTACAATAAGTACAGTGTTGCTTATCATGCCGGTCATATCTTCCGTTCAAACACAAGGCTCGTTGTAGACAGTAGTCTGCATGCAATGATTTCCCAGATGAACAACTGTGTCAATGTCTCTCCCCCTGTTTTTATCTGACTGGAATGTCAAAGTGGAATGAGAATTGCATCTATACTATTATACACACTATGACAACTGCGTGTAGTGTTTTGCGTTCTGTGTGAACAACACAGTGAGAAGGTCAATAGTGGGGTTTTGTCCCTGTTAAGAGAACAATGTTTCAAGAAAGGCATTGAAGCGATTGAGAAATACAGTAATACTATGTTGGTCTACTGTTAAATATTACTGTTAAAATGTTGTTAAAATACTGTTAGAAATACTGTTTAAAAATACTGTAAAAATACTGTTAAAAATACTATTAAAAATACTATTAAAATACTGTAAAAAAGTATGTAAAATACTGTTAAATTACTGTTAAAAATACTGACATGTGTCTCGCTTTTGCCTCTGCTCTTGTCCCTGTACAGGATGAGGAGAATGGAAACGGCACTGGAAAAGGTGAGTAAGCCAGTCTGTGCTGTTTCTGCTGAGTCATCAGTCAGGCTGGTGTTTCTGCTGAGTCATCAGTCAGTCTGTGGTGTTTCTGCTGAGTCATCAGTCAGTCTGTTTCTGCTGAGTCATCAGATTCACTTCAATTTACACTTCAATTTATGTGTGTGTGTGTGTGTGTGTGTGTGTGTGTGTGTGTGTGTGTGTGTGTGTGTGTGTGTGTGTGTGTGTGTGTGTGTGTGTGTGTGTGTTTCTCAGGCTGCCAGCGGTCTCGTCTGGAGCCCATGGACACCATCTTTGTGAAAAGCGTCAGGGACAGCGGCCCCGCCCACCAGGCTGGACTGTGCACAGGTAGGAGGAGACACACAGTAGAGACACACAGTAGAGACAGGTAGGAGAGGACACACAGTAGAGACACACAGTAGAGACAGACAGTAGATACACACAGTAGAGACACACACACAGACACACACAGTAGAGACAGCTTTTTCTGAAGCTATGCCTTTGCAAACAGCCCCAAAACATAAACACTGTGCTAACTGCCTTGACATCTGTGCGTCCGTGTTATTTGCGGGTATTTAAATTAGGTAATTATGGGTGGAAAATGTGCCCCTTTCTATGCAAATGACCCTCATTGCAAAAACACTCCACAATTCACAAAGATCAGCGCTAATTATTGTTTATTGTTTAAAAGGATCTCCATTAGCTGCCACCTAAGTGGCGAGCTAGTTTTCCTGGGGTCCACACAGAAAGACAACACAAAACACAAAACATACATGAGATACATATGACAATCAGAATTCACTGAATTAACAATGATAATCTAAAAACAGTAAAAGATTGTAGACATCTTTATAAACATCAGCATATTTTCAGAAAAGGTTATTACATTCATGGGTAGACATGAATATTTTAAGAAAAGGTTATTACATTCATGAGTAAATATTTCATTATTACATTCCTACAGTAGGTATTTCCACTCCCAAACGTGAACAGTATTTGCTCACATATTTAAGTAGTGCATTCTAAGGCCATGTCCAGACGAAAACTATTTTGATCTTTTTAGTTTTCATTTTAAAAAAGTTTTCCGTAAAAAGAAACCGTCTCAAGAAATAAGTGCGTGCCACAAAGGTACAAAATAAATGTCTTTCCTGTTTTAGACGTCGCTCTTTTATTTTGAAACCCCCCGACCGGAAGTGTTATCGTTGTTTTCACTAGCGGAACAACTTGTGCCGTCCGGTTCTGTGCTTTTGGCCTCAGGCTAGTTTTCCAAAGGAGAGGAGAGAGAGAGACCGCGGCTCACATGCGCAAAATGCATCTACAAGCAATCGATGATTTTAATTAGCAGGAGAGACAGAGAGCGTGTCAAAGCCGTATATAATATGATACCTGTTGCATTAAATTAATTGATTGATGTTTAACTTGTCCTTGTGTCCAGTCCTTTCGACTAGCAAACGTTGTCTGTATTTAATGTTACCTCAGGATACCACTGTCTCATCTGCGTATTTAGACCACTTTTACTGGGGCACGTGCCCCAGTATTGGTCAGCTGTGCCCCAGTAAACATCCCCCCCCCCCCCAAAAAAAAATAGGCGTTTCACAGTCCCGATAATGGAACGTTTGTCCCGCGTCCCGCTGCAACAGAACAATGTAACGCATTTCAAAGATCATGGTAAAAGCAATAATAATTATGTTTTAAATGTTGTTCATTTAATGCAACGTCTGTGTCAAAAACCAACGCGCAGCCGAGCCGAGCAGCTCGAGCTGTCAGTGTGGCGCGCAGGTGCGTGATGACGCGGTTTTATGTAGACAGTGGCAATCAGTAAGTGGAGAAGAAAGAACGCCGAAAACGATAAAAGTTAAGCTAGCTAACGTCACGGTGACCAATTGCAGCCACTCTTATTGTCTGGGACCAAATACGGCCACGCCCCACTCCCAGCAAAAAGTGGGAATCTCTAGAATGGGTTTGGGGCGGCGCTGTATACGGAAGTAGCTCTCAAGGTGACGATTAGACAACACTTTTTTGTTGTCAGTAGATGGCGGCATTGGTTTAAAATTAAAGGCTGAAAATGTTGAGAACTACAACACTGCATTTCCCAAGAGCGTTAGCACAGGTCGCAGGTCACTGGGATGGGTCTATATTCTCCGACGTGATCTGAACAGCGTTAAACTATTACTGCAACCTCGGTATAGCGACCGCGAATGGCCAACTAATTATCTTAACAAAAGTGCGCTGGTAGCATTACATATGTTGTCTAAAGGGGGACATATGGTACAATTTAAGATTCTAATGATAATCGGCATATAAAGGATAAGATAAAGCATCGTTAATTTGTAAGAAACCTCAATGAAAACGGCGCAGGGTGCTATTGTTATGAAAATGTGATAGAATCCTATAAAAATGTGGACGCACTTGGCCTACGTTCCGTTAAACAAAACGAGAAACTGGAGGCAACTCCTAAGAAAAAAAAACGTTGCTCATACAACAGAGACTGGGAGAAGAAATATACATGGCTGAGATCTGTTTCAGACGATCCCCAAAAGGACGAGTGCAGGATTTGCCGCCGGAGCAGGTCGGTGGACTGGGACCTGATTTCAATGTTTACTAATAGAAGTGAGACTCATTGGGCTTGGCTCATTTTCTGTGAAGAGCATATAAAATAACACGTTTTCATTGGGTGCACTATACACTGGACCCGAACGTGTGGAAATTGTAGGTGAAAACAAGTAAACATGGTAAATATGAAGCACTGCCCCCACCTTGTTTCATTCATACTGTTTTACATTTTTTTATCACACAAAACAAATAGCACTTGTATTTATAAATGTAATCTAGCTGAGATAAATGGCTAATATTAACCATACTGTTTATGCTGTCTATATTGGTTGTAATTGAGATAACAGTTAACATAATGTTAAGTATTAAGTATTTTTACATAGATGGTTAAATGGCTTTATTGTTTTAAAATCCCAATAATGTTGTGGGTTCACCAGACACACACATATTGGGTGAGTAACCAAAACGCGTACACCACACAAGTATGAATATTACTTGTATCAGCATGTACACATCACATCAAATTAAAACGAATAAATAACTGGCTATTCATCTACTAATCCTATGGATTATTGAATTATTAACACTTCACTGCTAATAATGCTCAGGAAAAGATGGCTGAAAAGACTTGGTGAAGCATCTACAGTTCAATAAGATTAATAACAAAATGTGCTATATATAGCCTACCGTCTGCGTCAAATATGAAATAAAGGCATCTAAATGACAAATCTTTTCTTAGAAAAAAACAAGCTCAATCAAAAGATTCGACATTATTCCAAAATAGTGAAGAAAATGACTTTAGGAAGAACAAAGGCAGAGGCTCTGGTCAAAGACATCCTTGCTCCAAAGGCAGTGGGTGATGTTCTCAAGGCCTTAACATCAGACAAACCCCTCTCATTCTCCATACAGACGGCTGCATCTAACCTAACCCTAACCCTAAAACCAAAATAAAGTAAAAAAAGAAAAAAGTTACAAAATCCGCCCATTTCCAAAAAAATTATAAATAAAAAGCTCAAAACCGGCAAAAGAAATTTGCCCCCCCCCTGTGCCCCAGTACAGTGCTTGGTCTAGATATGCCCCTGCACTGTCTTATTGTAGCAAAAGTTGTCTGTATTTAACGTTACCCCAGGATACCACTGTCTATTGTATTTAGTTGGTTAGCTAATGTTGATAGCATTGAATAGCATCAACGTTAGCTGGCTGGCTACAGCTGGCATTGTAAATCTCAATACCAGCCATAGGAATACTATTACTAAATTATGGAGGCTTTTTAATCGTCAAGGTAAGAGAGGATTTGTCCACCTGCCTTTTTGAGCCTCATCAAAAAAGTGCCCTTTTTGATTTTTTTATTTTTTTTTACCGTTACGCATATAGACTGCCCTTCCAACTGAAAAATATCAGGATAGAATCAAAATATTAGGGACAGAGAGAGAGATGCCCCATATTCCATTGCAGTTTGCACGGCCTCCTCCGCGGACCTATAATTATATTTTATGCATAGCGTGGGTGGTGATGATGATGATAGAAACCGCTGTGGCGCATACAGTTGAATGCTGGTATTACACTCATTGAGGGACACGAAGAAGTCAAGTCCGATGGAATTTGGGAATCTCAAATACAAATCGGGATTGGAATAAAAAATGCATTTATATTAAACAATACAGAATATACAGCACTTCTTGGGGCTGTAGGGTAAGCACTTATTCCCTCCCCCCTGGACATTTATGGAAATTGTTGTGAAGGGCCAGATTAAACCGAATATATATATTTATTTATATATATATATTTAATTGTATTTGTATATTCTCTAATATTCCCTGATATCCCTTGTATATTCCTTGTACAATATGCATTGAATATCCATTCTAGCCTACTGAACATCCCATAATAGTCTCCATTCTACTATTGGTCGAGACCTTGGTGCCAGGCTGCCATACCCCTCAGACCCAGTTCAAACGTACCGCTCGACATGTACGAACAAGTCCTAGTTCCGCGTAGGAATTTGGCTACCGCACCACTAATGGGACTATTTGTTCATAGTGCGTATATATACTGCGCTACTAAAGTAGGACTTTCTTTTTCAGTCCAGTTTCTTACCCTCCAATAGAGTCACAGACGTAAAGCCTCCCCGCGATGCCACGTGTGGGAGTAAGGCCAAGTTCGGCCTACCATCGGTATTGAGACATCGTGTATATTAATATTTGAATAGTCATATTTGGCACTATATCGTCGAGTTGGACGTAGTCTATTAAGCTAATAATAGTCTGTTAATATATAGTGCTTCGTGCGGTGAGAATACTACCGTAGTCAGTACCCCATCGTTTCGGGCAGAGAACTGGCTGCTTACCCAGGGTGGTTGACCCTATGTGAAGCTGCACCCGAGGAGCCCCAGAGCGACGAGCGAGTGGACCTGTATACCGGATTATTCTACCGACGACAGCCCGCCTTCCCAGGCACGGATTATGCTTTGGATACTTTGATTATTCTATGGATAAAGACCCCCGACACTACCGTGTGTTGGAACCCCCCCCCCCCTGGAGAGGACGCAAGGTGAGGAGACGCTCTGCAAGACGAGGTCTCTCCACATCTCTCCCCCGTGGACCGGAGAGAGCCGGCCCACAAAGAGTCCACCTGCTTTCATCTGTGGTCCAAGGATCGCCGGCGCATTGAACGGCACTACAGTGGGTTCACCTGGGATACCCTTGGCCGGACGAGGCAGCTGGATTCTACCCCCCCCCCCCCTCCTACTCCTGTCGGCTTACAAGCGACCGGATTAACCCCCTCTAGTGTATCCAGCCTATAATCATTAAAGTATCATTGCTGTTATTCCTTAACTATTCCAGGTCGTATATTTACCACCTGCGCCTTCAGAGATTGGACATTATCTATTGATATACCGACGAATACTCCTTGCCATAAAAGTGCATACTATTTCAATTCATAAATGTAATTAAGTGATTAAGTGCTTATTCTACACACCATCGCTGTGTAGGAAATAAAGACCTGTTTCTAATTCGTACATTTGTGTTGGATCCGTTTCATCTACGTGAGAGTGTTCATGATAATATATTTATGCCGTGTACTGGGTGGCCGAATATTAAGTACAAAGGTAGTGGTAGTAAGTATCATATCTAGTAATACAGTCAGGGAATTGTACCCCTCAGTTACAATTGGTCCTTCGAGCCGGATGGTAATTAGTGTAATATTAATATAGTGTTATTAATATTGAAATGGCCTATGATGAACACTCCACGAAACGATCCTCCTAACCAACGCCCGCAGCGCGAACGACGGCTCCCTCAGTACTTAGAGGCTTACGCTGTCAGTCAACAACCTAGTCTTCTACTAACAGTAAACGCGGTAAAACTAGAAAGTAAAAGTATGTCTAACCCCAACGCCCAGACTACCCCGACCATAGAGGCCCCTACGGGCTCTAATGTAACTGACCAAGTTCACGGTGGGGACCAGTGGGAACCAGACATGACTTCACACCCCGCCAGTACTGAAGAAGTAGTTCCCGATGAGTCCCGGGAGGAATACAACGCTACCGAGAGAGAACTCGGCACGGAAGAAGACGGGGAGAGCACCGTGGAGATAGAGCTCCAAGGCTCCGCAAGGAGTACCCCGAGGGAAGGCTCCCCTATACAACCGCCTTCTCCCAGCGAGGCAGAGAGGACCCTACAGCAGGCATTCCTCGTCAGCCTGAAAGCCTCTACTGAACGCGATAGACTCCAGGGTGAACGCGATCGATTGCAGCTACAGCAACGGAGCGAAGAAGAGCACATACGCCTGGAAATAAGACGCATTCAGATGGAAGAGAATGTGGCCCGAGACCGAGCAGACAGCCAGCGAGCAGCTGCTGGTGCTCTACGGGACGCAGAGCGCGACAGACAGCAAGCGCAACTAATAGAACAGCTGATCAGACGGACAACACCCTCTCCCTCCGCCAGAGGCTCCAGGAACTCGTCTAGACACACCTCCAGGGCGGCATCCCCTAGCCGAGTAAACAACCCTGAACTTGACCAACAGACGAGGTCTATACCCCCCACAGACCACCTCCCCCCACCGGTCCAAGCGAGACCTAGCAACCGGGAAGGAGCAGCATATCCTGTGGAGAGGCTAAACCAGAGACTACAAGCACTGGATGACCTAACTGAAGACGAAGAGGAAGAGGAGGAGAACCACGCCCGAAGACAGCACAGTACTCTACCGGACCAGGAGGTCCGGTACAGCCCAGGCTATACTCCCGCGGAGCTGCGCTACAGACCCCCGACTCTATACACGGGTGAGCACGACGCACGACCCGCACCGAGGAACAGCACCTGGACAAGCGGGCCATGGTACACTGCCGGTACCAGCCCATACCAAGGAGCGGGAGGAGACTCGCCTAGGAGGCCTCTCCCCCAACGCTCGCCGATGTATCCACAGTCAGCGTCATACATTGGCACGCCTATGGTACCCGACTTCACCCAAGAGAACCGGGCCCAGTATACAGAACTCCGCATGTGTCTGGAGACCATGTTGGTGGATGTATTGGATGAACGCCACAAATACGCCATCCTACTGCAGCACTTAAAGGTGCCCTGCGCACATAATATAGCGCTCGCCTACGCGACTTCCACCACCCCATACACAGCAGCGCTGGTAGCATTGGACCAGAGGTATGGGCGCATATGGGATTACGTGATCCAGGAGATCCGACACATCGACCGCTTACCCCCAGCAATAGACAATCGAGCACTGGACGACCTGTCCATCAGAGTGCAGTCCCTGGTAGGGATGTTGGGAGCGCAAAGAGAGAAGGGGAGGTATGAACTTTACGCCAACTCAAATGTGGAAAGGATCCTGGAGAAGCTGCCGCCCGCTCGTCAGGAGCGCTTTAGGCGGCAGAGGGACCACAGAGACCCGAATGGCCCCGAACCGAACCTCCTCGATCTAGCAGACTTCCTGGCGAGAGAAGTCAGCAGCCTACGGCTAGATACATTCGGACGGAGCACCCCTGGCTCCAGAGAAGGAACCAGACGACTAAATGATGGAAGAAGATCGGTGACTGTGATGCACCAATCGGAGTCAGTACCGAGCAGCAGGAGCCACAGTACCCCCTCCAGAACGGAGAAGTGGAAGATAGTGTGCCCCTACTGTGAGAAAGAACACTGGCTAGCGCAATGTGACTCCTTCCCCAAGCTGAACGCGGAGGAAGCAGGTCAATGGATAAAGTCCAACAAGCGCTGTTTTCGCTGTGCGCGCTCACACATGGCAGCCGAATGCCGCTTAAAGAAAAGGTGCACCAAGTGCGATGGAGCCCATCTGGACATACTTCACGACAGTAACAGACTCCTAAAAGTAGTGCGTGTGACACTAAGCCACCAGAATAAAGTCCTGGACACTTACGCCGTCCTCGATGACGGGTCAGAGAAGACCCTGCTGCTCGCCTCCGCTGCGGCCCAGCTAGGGCTGCGGGGAAGCGAAACCCAAATGACAATTCGGACAATAAGACGAGATTTGAAGACGATAAAGGGCGAGAATGTCTCATTCTCTATCGCAGCAAGCGGCCAGCCTGAGCGACGGTACCAGATTGCAGACGCTTTCACCAGCCAAGAAATAGGACTGTCGCGGTACACATACCCCGTCGCCAAGCTGATGGAGAAATATGCACATCTGCGCAAGTTACCGATCCCGCTCATAGACAATGCTATGCCGACCCTGTTGATAGGCTCCGACCATGCAGACCTCATTGTCCCGATAGACCGGGTTCATACCGGACCCCGAGGCTGTCCTGCAGCAGTCGAGACCCGTTTGGGATGGACTCTCCAAGGCCCGCTCGCCAAATCTCTCAACCGAAGTACAGCCACTAGATGTCTCCACTCCCGAGTCACAGAGGGAGAAACCGCACTCCTGCAACACGTAGAGCGGCTATGGAGCTTGGAACAAATGCCCTTTAAGAATGGAAAGAAAGACATTCGCTCTAAAGATGACATTTACGCCATTCACCTCCTCGAGACAGGGACCAAGAGAGTCCCGGTCAACGGCGTGTTGAGATACGCCACGCCACTCCTGCGGCGAGAAGGAATGCCTACTTTCCACGCCAAGACAGACGCCATAGAACGGTACCTGCTGAACACGGAGCGGCGCTTAGCCAAGAACCCCGCCCAAGAGAGTGTATACCGCGCTGAGATTGAGAAGCTCATCACAGCGGGACACGTCACAAAGATGGACATTAAAGAGGCTGACCAGACCACTGAATCGTGGTACGTGCCCCACCACAAGGTCCATCACAACGGTAAAGACCGCATAGTATTTAACTGCAGCTACCAGATCGGATCCCAAAATCTGAATAAAGAGTTACTGCCCGGTCCCACACTCGGCCCCTCCCTACTCGGCGTTCTACTCCGCTTCCGCCAGGAAAAGGTGGCCATCAGCGGGGACATTAAAGGAATGTTCCTGCAGGTGAGATTAGTAGAGGCGGACAAGCCCCTGTTACGGTTCCTATGGAGAGAGAAGCCAGGAGATGAGCACCCAGCCATCTACCAATGGGAAGTCCTCCCCTTCGGAACGACGTGCAGCCCCTGCTGTGCGACATTTGCACTACAGAAACATGTAGCAGAGGACCCAGCAGCGGACGAAGAGGTCCGACACAGCGTAAAGAACAGCTTCTACGTAGACAACTGTCTACAAAGCCTTTCAACCCAGGAAGAAGCCGAGGCTCTCCTGATTAAACTCCGCGCCTCATTGATCAAAGGCGGCTTTGATCTCAGGCAGTGGGCCAGCAGCGATCCGCAAGTACTGCGCAGCCTCTCCTCCGAGGACAAGGCAGCCAGCAGCGAGACCTGGATGGCTACAATCCCGGGAGAAGCCCAGGAGATGACCCTGGGATTGGTGTGGCGATTCAAAACAGATTCGCTTCACTACAGACACAAGCCCCTGACTACGGAGCAGGGAAGGCCGGCGGCGGCGCCGACCACCAGACGGAGTGTGTACACAACACTCGCCCGACAATATGACCCGCTAGGATGTATTCTACCGTACACCACCAGGGCAAAAATGATTGTACGAGCATTGTGGGACAAGGACCAGGGCTGGGACGACCCCATTCCCGCACACCTTGCATCCACCTGGAGAGAGTGGGAGATGGAGCTCCACTCACTCCCAGGCGTTAATATGCGCCGAAGCTACTTCCCACCCACGGTGAGGCCAGAGACATGTAAAATGGACTTACACGTCTTCAGTGACGCCTCAGAGGTCGCATACGGATCAGTAGCCTACTTGCGGGCCCAAGACCAGGGGGGAGAGATCTACACAGCATTTGTCCTCGCCCGTTCGAGAATAGCCCCACGCAAGCAACAATCTATCCCACGTCTAGAGCTCTGCACAGCCCTAGCCGGAGCGCACCTAGCCACGCTCATCCAACGTGAGCTCACCATACCGGTGTCTAGAACAATCCTGTGGTCAGATTCCACGACGGTACTCGCCTGGATCAAATCGGACTCATGCAAGTACAAAGTCTTCGTGGGAGTCAGAGTCACCGAGATTCAAGACTTAACCGAAGAGTTAACCGGAGAAACAGAGTGGCGCTACGTTGATACAAAACAGAACCCAGCTGACGTCATCACCCGGGGGATGCCCCTGGATGACCTCACCCGTCGCAATGTCTACAGTGACGGCCCCGCATTCCTAAGACTCCCGGAAGGACAGTGGCCCATGCCTATCCCGAGGGAAGCAAGTCCAGAGGAGGTGGAAATTAAGAAGTCTGTGTTCTGTGGATTGAGCACCGTAGCCTCCACCGACCCTAACATAAACGATTGCACGTCCATAGAGAGTGCACAACAAAGAACATTCCTGCGGTACCATCCGGAGTGCAAGTCCCCCGCTGATATGTCAGCGGCTAACTACGAGGAAGCAGAATTGCTTCTACTGCAGCGAGCCCAGAGAGACTCGTTCCCCGATGAATTGGCCTGTCTACAGGGAGGAAAGCCCGTCCCATCCGACAGCAGATTAATTCACCTGGCCCCCGAGAGCGACGCTCACACCCTCATCAGAGTGGGTGGTCGCCTACGCAGAGCCCCCAATCTACCGGATGACATTAAATACCCGATCGTATTGAACAGCCGACACAAGGTCACAGAGCTGATTATAAAGAAATACGATGAGGATGTACATCACGCAGGAGCAGAAAGAGTCTTCGCGGAAATCAGACGTCGTTACTGGATCCTACAAGGAAGAGAGGCGGTACGACGCTTCCAACGAACATGTCTAGACTGCCGCAAGTGGCGCGCGCAGCCCAGCATACCAAGGATGGCTGACCTTCCTCCATGTCGCCTCCGAATCGGTGACAAGCCATTCCACTCAACGGGTATGGACTGCTTTGGCCCGCTGCACATAAAGAAAGGAAGAGGAACCGAGAAGCGATTCACATCACGGAAGGGAAGACCGTCTACCCTATTGTCCGATCATGGGACAAACTTCAAAGGCGGCGAAAGAGAGCTGAGAGAGAGCTTCCAAGCTATGGGCCCAGAACTTAAGACCCACCTCGCTCCAGCACAGGTTGATTTCCAATTCAACCCCCCA
>NW_028173866.1:0-7500 GCF_963971535.1 Notolepis coatsorum | reverse complement strand
ATCTATACAAATATCTAGTATAAAGCATTTGTCTCTGTGTGCACCTACCGCATAGACATGTGCTCCGTATGCAGCGACTCCCACTCTGCTACGCCTGGTGCTCATGGGGGCGATCAGAGTCCACTGGTCGGTGTCTGGGCTGTAGCACTCAGCTGTGCGCTGGAAGAAGCCACCACAGATGTAAACCTGTAATAAGAAAGAATATTCTAATTTAGTTTATATATTCCATTTGATTTCATTCTACTTTAATTGTCTGTTAATGTTGATGCACCAAAGGACCCAGACACATCTTTTGTATGTGCAAGCTTACTTTACAATAAAGACATTTATGATTTCTGATCTAACGTTCCTTGTGTTCATCTACCACCCTGTGTCCCTGAGTTCCACCCACCTTGCCCTGGAGGGCTGCTGCCCCGGCGCGGCGCCTGAGCTCCAGCATGGGTGAGATCACTGTCCACTGGTCGGTTTCAGGCTCGTAGCGCTCGGCGGTGTTCAGTTCCACGTGTCCGTCGTCCCCTCCCATGGCGTAGATACAGCCGTCCAACACCACCACGCTGAGCTCCCAGCGGCGTGAGTGCATGGGAGCCGCCTGCAGCCAGCTGCGAGTGACAGGGTTGAACCTGCACACACTGCTGAGATGCTCTAGGCCGTCCTGGCCACCGACGCAGTAGACCAGACCGTGGAGATAAGCGGTGCCGTGGCCTCTCCGGGGATTCTCCCCCTCAGCGCTCACGTCCATCCATACACCGGCTCGGATATCGTAAGCCTCCATGGTCAGTTTGCCGCCACACCAGCCTCCGATGGCCAATAGGACCTCCTGGGGCCGGCGTGGACGCATCAGGGGGTTTGGGAGCCTGTCGGAGCCAGGGGGGTTCAGGACGCTGAGGATGAGGGGCCTGCAGTCGTGGCTGTCCCTCACCACAGGGTTGTTCTGGACGTTGTTCCTGAAGTAGTCGGGCCTCATCAAGCCCATGCGAACCTGGGAAGAGACAAGCAGACAGCGGGTACAACTTAGACATCGGTTGTAGACGGTTTCTGTTGCTAGGGAACAGTTTGGACCCAAATGTTTGACAACCACTGTACTAGGAAACCTAGTGTTGTTTTAATGTAATGCACAGTAATACAATTCGTTTTTTTTTTTTTTTATAAATGTTTTTCTTTTCTTTTCATACATAAAACAGAACATAACAGTACAATAATAATAATAATAATAATAATAATAATAATAATAATAATAATAATAATAATAATAATAATAATAATAATAATAATAATAATAATAATAATAATAATAATAACAATGACAACAGCGACGACAACAATAATAACAGTAACATGAATCATAATGACCTTGACAAGAGACAGACAAACAAGAAAAAGTAAAATAATTAAAAAAAAAATGTGGCTCAGCAACCATGTTTGTGTATCCGTAATACAATTAGTTACCTTGGGCAGCAGCAAAGGGATATGTGTTTTACGCTCCTCACGGGAGTGGTCGATCCAACGGAGGATGGCCTCGAACACCGTCTCCTCGCTCTTCACGTTCAGGTCATCCCTCTCAATGATGTCCACCAGTTGCTGCGGGGACAGCTCCACAAACTCCTGTGAGACGTGCAACATCTCCTCAAAGTGGCACACGATGCAGAGATGGGCCTTGCGCCTCAGGTCAGGGCAGCAGTAGATGTCTGTGAACCTCCAGATGCCAACACAGTTTTCCAGAGACAGCTGGCCCTCTAGGAAGTCAGAGCACGCTCCTACTATGCCAGTGACGCGAAGCTGGTCTGCAGCCACGAGAAGCTCTTTCACGTTCTCTGCTATCACCGGCACAAAGCGTGTGTAGGAGTACTCTATGATGAGCTGCATCATACCCGGGGACACCCCAGGGATACTGTAGACTGCTTTCTCTGAGTCGCTCCAGCGAGTGAAGAGGGCTCTGTGGGACACAGAGTATAGAGATATCTGATGAGTAAACAGTAAGCAACATTCTGTCCTGTGTAGTCATATATTTTCACTGTAGAAGTATAGGGTCTTAGCACAGTAGAAGTATAGTATATTTTTACAGTAGAAGTACAGTATAGTATCTGTTTACAGTAGAAGTACAGTATAGTATCTGTTTACAGTAGAAGTACAGTATAGTATCTGTTTACAGTAAAAGTACAGTATATTATCTGTTTACAGTAGAAGTGCAGTATAGTATATTGTACAGTAGAAGTACAGTATATGATCTGTTTACAGTAGAAGTACAGTATAGTATAATTTTTTTACAGTAGAAGTACAGTATAGTATCTGTTTACAGTAGAAGTGCAGTATAGTATATTTACAGTAGAAGTATCATATAGTATATTTTACAGTAGAAGTACAGTATATTATCTGTTTACAGTATGGTATCTGTTTACAGTAGAAGTGCAGTATAGTATATTTTTACAGTAGAAGTACAGTATATTATCTGTTTACAGTAAAATTACATTATAGTATCTGTTTACAGTAGAAGTACAGTATAGTATATTTTTTACATTAGAAGTACATTATAGTATCTGTTTACAGTATAAGTACAGTATAATATCTGTTTACAGTAGAAGTGCAGTATAGTATCTGTTTACAGTAGACATACAGTATATTATCTGTTTACAGTAGAAGTACAGTATCTGTTTACAGTAGAAGTACATTATAGTATATTTTTACATTAGAAGTACATTATAGTATCTGTTTACAGTAGAAGTACAGTATATTATCTGTTTACAGTAGAAGTACAGTATAGTATCTTTTTACAGTAAAAGTACAGTATGGTATCTGTTTACTAACCAAGCTAACCTGAACCAAGCTATCCTGAACCAAGCTAAACTTACCTGAAATAGTCACTGCAGTCACACAGGAGGGCCTTGTGGGCATTCAACTCAGTGCTGTTGACTTTAATAACCACATCACAGAGCCTTCCCTCCAGACACAGCTCATTAAGGATTGTACAGGACATTGTTTCCTTTACCATGTGGGGATTTTAAATTGTATCTACAGAATATATTCAAGCTTACAGACAAGTAGCCGGAAACAACAAGTGAGATCTTCACTTGTCTTGTGAGATCTGAGAACTTCTGAGAGAATTGTTGAATATATACTGTACACAAATGTTCTAGAATGTTCTATTATGACATCATACTGTGACATCACAAATGTTCTAGAATGTTCTATTATGAAATCTACTGTGACATCACAAATGTTCTAGAATGTTCTATTATGACATCATACTGTGCCATCACAAATGTTCTAGAATGTTTGGTTATGACATCATACTGTGACATCACAAATGTTCTAGAATGTTTGATTATGACATCATACTGTGATATCACAAATGGTCTAGAATGTTTGATTATGACATCATACTGTCACATCACAAATGTTCTAGAATATTTGATTATGACATCATACTGTGACATCACAAATGTTCTAGAATGGTCTATTATGACATCATACTGTGACATCACAAATGTTCTAGAATGTTTGATTATGACATCATACTGTGACATCCAGTTATTATTAACAGCGTTCGTTTTTTCAGTAACGAGTAATCTCGTATTTAATGTTGCCCAGTTGTGGCCTCTTGAGGGGCAATACATATCAAAAGTTCCAAAACATCTATTGTGTTTGTATTTGTATGATCCACTATATAAACATAGTAATTATAATATCTACATACATGGCATTTGATTGGAGGCTAGTCTCACTTTGTCCCACAGCAACATTAAAATAGTTTAGATTTGTGTATGTTGTTTATGTAAAACATTTACTTGAAAGTAATGCAATAGTACAGTATAGTATCTTTTTACAGTAGACATACAGTATATTATCTGTTTACAGTAGAAGTACAGTATATTATCTGTTTACAGTAAAAGTACAGTATGGTATCTGTTTACTAACCAAGCTAACCTGAACCAAGCTATCCTGAACCAAGCTAAACTTACCTGAAATAGTCACTGCAGTCACACAGGAGGGCCTTGTGGGCATTCAACTCAGTGCTGTTGACTTTAATAACCACATCACAGAGCCTTCCCTCCAGACGCAGCTCATTAAGGATTGTACAGGACATTGTTTCCTTTACCATGTGGGGATTTTAAATTGTATCTACAGAATATATTCAAGCTTACAGACAAGTAGCCGGAAACAACAAGTGATATCTTCACTTGTCTTGTGAGATCTGAGAACTTCTGAGAGAATTGTTGAATATATACTGTACACAAATGTTCTAGAATGTTCTATTATGACATCATACTGTGACATCACAAATGTTCTAGAATGTTCTATTATGAAATCTACTGTGACATCACAAATGTTCTAGAATGTTCTATTATGACATCATACTGTGCCATCACAAATGTTCTAGAATGTTTGGTTATGACATCATACTGTGACATCACAAATGTTCTAGAATGTTTGATTATGACATCATACTGTGATATCACAAATGGTCTAGAATGTTTGATTATGACATCATACTGTCACATCACAAATGTTCTAGAATATTTGATTATGACATCATACTGTGACATCACAAATGTTCTAGAATGGTCTATTATGACATCATACTGTGACATCACAAATGTTCTAGAATGGTCTATTATGACATCATACTGTGACATCACAAATGTTCTAGAATGTTTGATTATGACATCATACTGTGACATCCAGTTATTATTAACAGCGTTAGTTTTTTCAGTAACGAGTAATCTCGTATTTAATGTTGCCCAGTTGTGGCCTCTTGAGGGGCAATACATATCAAAAGTTCCAAAACATCTATTGTGTTTGTATTTGTATGATCCACTATATAAACATAGTAATTATAATATCTACATACATGGCATTTGATTGGAGGCTAGTCTCACTTTGTCCCACAGCAACATTAAAATAGTTTAGATTTGTGTATGTT
The DNA here is from genome assembly GCF_963971535.1 of Notolepis coatsorum. Classification (NCBI taxonomy): domain Eukaryota; kingdom Metazoa; phylum Chordata; class Actinopteri; order Aulopiformes; family Paralepididae; genus Notolepis; species Notolepis coatsorum. Next base: position 2,582 of record NW_028173866.1, on the reverse strand, counting down.
GTTTATGTAAAACATTTACTTGAAAGTAATGCAATAGTACAGTATAGTATCTTTTTACAGTAGACATACAGTATATTATCTGTTTACAGTAGAAGTACAGTATATTATCTGTTTACAGTAAAAGTACAGTATGGTATCTGTTTACTAACCAAGCTAACCTGAACCAAGCTATCCTGAACCAAGCTAAACTTACCTGAAATAGTCACTGCAGTCACACAGGAGGGCCTTGTGGGCATTCAACTCAGTGCTGTTGACTTTAATAACCACATCACAGAGCCTTCCCTCCAGACGCAGCTCATTAAGGATTGTACAGGACATTGTTTCCTTTACCATGTGGGGATTTTAAATTGTATCTACAGAATATATTCAAGCTTACAGACAAGTAGCCGGAAACAACAAGTGATATCTTCACTTGTCTTGTGAGATCTGAGAACTTCTTCTTCTTCTTCTTATTTGAATTTCCGGCAGAGTAGACGCATCGAGGCGTATTACTGCCCTCCGCAATTCTTTTTATGGGCTCTTCTTCTTCTCCTTCTTCTCCTTCTTCACCTTCTTTTTCTTCTTCTACTGGACCCCGTCATCAACTACATTGTCCATTGGAGTGCCTCTACTGCTGCTACTTCCTGTCTGAGCCCCCCTCCGCGGGACCCTCCTTGCCCCCTGCTATCTTATCCTGGGCCGCTTTGTCCCTCGCAGCCCTGTCCCTCGCAGCCCCCTCAGCCAACTCTTCACACACCTCCCTCCAGTCCAGACCTTCCAATCCCAGATGTTGAACCGCTATCCTAACAATCATCTTCACCTGAGAGAATTGTTGAATATATACTGTACACAAATGTTCTAGAATGTTCTATTATGACATCATACTGTGACATCACAAATGTTCTAGAATGTTCTATTATGACATCATACTGTGACATCACAAATGTTCTAGAATGTTTGGTTATGGCATCATACTGTGACATCACAAATGTTCTAGAATGTTTGATTATGACATCATACTGTGATATCACAAATGTTCTAGAATGTTTGATTATGACATCATACTGTGACATCACAAATGTTCTAGACTATTTGATTATGACATCATACTGTGACATCACAAATGTTCTAGAATGGTCTATTATGCCATCATACTGTGACATCACAAATGTTCTAGAATGGTCTATTGTGACATCATACTGTGACATCACAAATGTTCTAGAATGTTTGATTATGACATCATACTGTGACATCACAAATGTTCTAGAATGGTCTATTATGACATCATACTGTGACATCACAAATGTTCTAGAATGGTCTATTATGACATCATACTGTGACATCACAAATGTTCTAGAATGGTCTATTGTGACATCATACTGTGACATCACAAATGTTCTAGAATATTTGATTATGACATCATACTGTGACATCACAAATGTTCTAGAAAAGTCTATTATGACATCATACTGTGACATCACAAATGTTCTAGAATGGTCTATTATGACATCATACTGTGACATCACAAATGTTCTAGAATGTTTGATTATGACATCATACTGTGACATCCAGTTATTATTAACAGTGTTAGTTTTTTCAGTAACGAGTAATCTCATATTTAATGTTGCCCAGTTGTGGCCTCTTGAGGGGCAATACATATCAAAAGTTCCAAAACATCTATTGTGTTTGTATTTGTATGATCCACTATATAAACATAGTAGTTATAATATCTACATACATGGCATTTGTTTGGAGGCTAGTCTCACTTTGTCCCACAGCAACATTAAAATAGTTTAGATTTGTGTATGTTGTTTATGTAAAACATTTACTTGAAAGTAATGCAATCGTTACTTTCTGAAGTAACTAGTTACTTTTATAATTTGTAACTTGCCCAACACTGGTGACATCACAACGGAACATGTTTGAGTTTATTTGAATAATTTAAATAATATGTTGACATTAAAAAAGAACAAATAAAATGATAAAAAAACTACATAAAACAATACAAATTATAATAAAATATTTAAGTAAAATGTATAGAAATAAAGAAAAATAAGACAATGAAATAAAGATAATAATTCATTTTAAAAGCTATTTTAAAAAGGTAAGTTTTGAGCAGTGCCAACCGAGTCTGCTGTCCTAACAGACTTGGGGTCTGTAGGGTAAGCACTTATTCCCTCCGCCCTGAACATTTATGGAGATGTATGGGCCTTTTAAGTCAGTGATAAATGTGTCTTTCAAGGATAAGTGAGCTCCTGCACTGATTATTATAGTTCAATATTCAATATTTGATCACCAACCCCCCCCCCCCCCCCCCCAAAAGCATAACCCCTCCCCGCCCAAAAATGCCCCCCAAATATAGCACAGGCCCAGTGCCCTTTTCAGCCTTTGAGCACCTGCCCCTCTAAAGTCCTGTGCACGTCCCTGCTTAGCGGTGCTAAGATGTAATTCGGTCAACATGATTTTTTCCGTAGTCGTTCAGCATGAACTAGAGACGTCTGCAGGACAGGAGACAAACTAGAGACGTCTGCAGGACAGGAGACAAACTAGAGACGTCTGCAGGACAGGAGACAAACTAGAGACATCTGCAGGACAGGATACAA
>NW_028173867.1:0-31322 GCF_963971535.1 Notolepis coatsorum | reverse complement strand
ACTCATTCAGCGCCTAGAGGTCGCTGTTTACCGTGTGGTAAGAAGGCCAGCACTCTGTTCAATGGGGATAATGCCGGTGTTTGCGAGTCCTAAAACTATATTAAATATTATAGCTATGGATCTAATAAACACGTCGATTGTCAGTGAGTTTCTTCCGGTCAACATGCAAAAGACAGATAATTTTTTCATACATACATTTCCGTTTTATACAGTGGTGAATATGAATATAGTTTTAGAGTGATCCTGTGTAATCCCAATAAACTCGTAGAAATTGTGCCATTTGTCGCTTGATTTATGAATCATTCTGAAATAAACGCTAGATTATCGGTATTATGTTTCATCATGCACGCACGAAAGCGGGGGAGGAAAAGTCGCCCCTCCGTGCTTTGGTCGGCGCCAACGGCACGCACACACACACACAGGCACGTTGTGATCGTTACGAAAAAAACATCGGATTAACCCAAGATTGGTAACATAGAGTCCGTACCTCACATCCAATTCCTGATCGCCATTCCAAATATTCATCGCGGTCGCCTGTCCAACGTTTATCAACCAAAACACATGAATCCACGGTGCTCCCAGTGTCCCCAATCCGCGTGTTATAACGTTACTCATGCCCAAGAAGGAAAACCCGGACCGGACTTCTTAGATCAATGCACAGCCCAAGCCAGAGGGATTCCAATGATGTGCAATACCAGCCGCAAGGCATTAGGCGGCGGTATTGGCCTTTTGCAAGCTCAGACCCATTCCCAATGATAACATCAGGCTGGATGGATGAAAAATGTATGGATATAGCGAATAAAAGAAATAACAATAAAACGCAGACTTTTCTCGTGATTGGCGCTCAACCACCGGCGAGATAACCCAACGTTTTTCGTCATTGGCGCAGAATGAGTTAATAGCAGGGGTCCCCCCACGTGCATCCTACCAGATGGGGTAAATATGAATAATATATAAATGACTCAAATGGATTTAAAATAATTCTCACTATATTCTATTCATTGCACTGTCCGTTTATAGAGATGGAAAATCATCACCATGCTGTGCTCTTCAGTTGTTGATTGGAAAAATAATATTTGCGAGGGTCTGGAGCACAAAGATATGGGATTTAATTTGGTGTGTTGCTGCTTTCTGAGGGATAAACAAATAGATCCGATATCAGGGCCGTCAAACTCAGACAGTTCCAGGTTGTTCTTCCACAGGTGACGGATACAAGGTGAGACCAAATGAGACCACTTGAGACCACATGAGACCACATGAGACCACATGAGACCACATGAGACCACGTGAGACCACATGAGACCACGTGAGACCACGTGAGACCACATGAGACCACATGAGACCACATGAGACCACGTGAGACCACGTGAGACCACATGAGACCACATGAGACCACATGAGACCACGTGAGACCACGTGAGACCACATGAGACCACATGAGACCACATGAGACCACGTGAGACCACGTGAGACCACGTGAGACCACATGAGACCACATGAGACCACATGAGACCACATGAGACCACATGAGACCACATGAGACCACGTGAGACCACGTGAGACCACGTGAGACCACATGAGACCACGTGAGACCACATGAGACCACGTGAGACCACGTGAGACCACATGAGACCACATGAGACCACGTGAGACCACGTGAGACCACATGAGACCACATGAGACCACATGAGACACATGAGACCACATGAGACCAACTGAGACCAACTGAGACCAACTGAGACCACTTGAGACCACATGAGACCACGTGAGACCACATGAGACCACATGAGACCACATGAGACCACATGAGACCACGTGAGACCACATGAGACCACATGAGACCACATGAGACCACATGAGACCACATGAGACAACATGAGACCACATGAGACCACGTGAGACCACATGAGACCCACGTGAGACCACATGAGACCACATGAGACCACATGAGACCACATGAGACCACATGAGATCAGACCACTTGAGACCACATGAGACCACTTGAGACCACATGAGACCACATGAGACACATGAGACCACATGAGACCAACTGAGACCAACTGAGACCAACTGAGACCACTTGAGACCACATGAGACCACGTGAGACCACATGAGACCACATGAGACCACATGAGACCACATGAGACCACGTGAGACCACATGAGACCACATGAGACCCACGTGAGACCACATGAGACCACATGAGACCACATGAGACCACATGAGACCACATGAGATCAGACCACTTGAGACCACATGAGACCACTTGAGACCAACTGAGACCACATGAGACCACATGAGACCACTTGAGACCACATGAGACCAACTGAGACCACATGAGACCAACTGAGACCACATGAGACCACTTGAGACCACATGAGACCACATGAGACCACATGAGACCACATGAGACCACCTGAGACAACGTGAAACTGTTCCGGGTAAACTCTGGGGACCTTAATAAGAACCAGCCAGTCACTAGAACGGGTTCCATAGGTTCCAACATTCCATTCCAATAATGATGTACTAATCGGTCGAAAGGAGCCGAATATAATTTTTGAATTTTATTTTAATTTTTTTAATTTTTTATCATTCTTTCTAAAAGAAAAGAGGCCTAGAAGCGTGGCTAATGCTAATGGCACGCATACCAGAGGCTAACTGCCTAAGAAAACAGGCACAGAGGCACAGAAAGAAGATTTCACCCGTCTAATAAACACACTAGACTAGACAAATATCAACATGAGAGGACAAGAAGCCTTCAGTCGACTCCTTCAGACATTAAGCACCCCCCACAGCCCAAATGGAACGAAAAAAAAAAAAAAAAGTTTAAAAATAATTTATATATATATATATATATATTTTTTTTACGTCGACCAATAGTCGACTAACGGCAAATTTTGGCCAATCCTAGTCGACCATCCAAATCCTTAGTCGGGGACAGCCCTATACAGTAGTATAAGGAGGTAGGTTACAGTGATGAGTGTCGTATCTATCGTTAGTGATGAATCTGAGGGCAGAGTGATGTACATGTACAGTACAGTCCAAAGATCTAAGGGTTGAGGCCGCAGCAGGCCTATAGATTACATCACATAGTCCAAGACTGATAAGAAAGCTGTTTCGACAACTCTCTTCCTACTAATCAAAGGAAAGCTGGTTCTGTTTCTCAGTCTATAGGAAGCCCATTTTCTTTCTTTTTTTAGATGTATTTTTTAGCATTTAGTTTTATCCGGATAGGCCTGTCAGAGAGGAAGGATGGGAGAAGACGTGGGGGGAAGACATGCAGCAAAGGGTCTCCAGGTCCGGCAGTCGAACCCGGGACGTCCACGTTGCACTGCAGCGCAGCTACGCATGGTGCGCCACCCTGGTGCCCCTATAGGAAGCCCACTTGGAGAGGCAAGGTTGTCCACATGGAATTTAAATGTACATTTCTCATCGAGCCACACACCAAGATATTTATATTCAGTGACATGAGACAACGTGAGACAACAACATGAGACTCGTTGCTTTGGAGGCTGGTATGAAATTCAAATGAAGCTATGTTTAGAATGGAGTCAACTATTTAGGCCAAAATGTACAGATAACCTTTAAGAATTGATCAAAGTTTCTGTCAATTACTGAATATTTTGTGCTAGTAGGCTATATATCCACCTTACTGGTAGGCTATGTCACTTGGCAACCAGGGTGCGTCCATTACTGTTGCTACAGTCTTTTCACTTCCTATGCCGGCCTGTGCCGTACTCGTCATGTCTATAGTTAGTCACCAAGCCGCCACTATACGACCAGCGGGGTCAGCAGGCTTTGGCTTCACAGGAGTGGCAAGTCAACCGTGTTTTCGGGGGTAAAGTAGACGGGCGGGCCAGGTGCGTCGTCGTGATAAAGATTATTCAGCGATCTGATAATAACTGCGTGAGGCTGGCCGTGCGTCAACCCCCCCTCACACACTCGACTCTATTGTGCTTTGATAATATGCTGATGAGGGTGTGTGGTTTAGCATGTGCCCTCTATTCACAAGTCCTTTTTTTTTTTTAGATAGAGCTTCTCAGTGTCGCAGCGACGCGACCAGCGTTCCGCCTCGTCCTTGTCCAAGTTCACCTAACTGTGTTTGCTGCTAATTGACCTCTGCGGCCACTGCTTAGCATGCATCATCTATTAAAGTAATTTGTTCTGAGCTCCATGAGTCCTGTCAGTGGAGCAGTGGATATGTTTCAGTATAGCTACTGAGCTGGCATACTATTAGGGGCGGGGGGAGGGTTATAATTAGCGCAGGCTAGCCTCAACCTACCCCTGTGCTTCCTGCTGGATAACAGATGTCCTGACTGATAAGCACAGTGGGCTAGCATGCTAAACTTGACTTCTACTGTATGGCACCAGGTTGTGTTTTCGAACATGAACAAGGACACACAGTAGTGTCACATGATATGCGAAGCGCTCTCGTATTATAGATCGAACATGGTCTCTCGGTCAAAGTGCCATGCCTTGTTGTGTGTCGTGGAACGGGATTCGTCAATTATGCTCGCGGCGGACGGATCCTCGTCGTGATCAATGTATAGATTTAATAGTGAAAGTACGTGGTACAAAGTATAATGTATAAGTTAAATGAGTTTGGCTGGAGAGAGGAGTGCTCTCGCATCCCGGCCATTAGGAGAACACTGAGGGTGAGAAGACGACACGGGCACAAGAGTTTAGAGGGGTGCGTGGGGCTGTAGCCCCTCGGGTCTCACAGTGGAGTGAGATTTAAGCTATTGTTTTATTGGACAAACAAAGGGAATCCTCCACAGCTGTCTCTCTCCTCTAAATCACCAAATAGCCTATAGCAAAACACGACTTGGAATGTCAGTGACTTAAATACTTAGCTAACGCAGCTAAAGGAAACACGATCCTGAATGTCAGTGACTTAAATACTTAGCTAACGTAGCTAAAGGAAACACGACTCAGAATGTCAGTAACTTAAATACTTAGCTAACGCAGCTAAAGGAAACACGACTCAGAATGTCAGTAACTTGAATACTTAGCTAACGTAGCTAAAGGAAACACGACTCAGAATGTCAGTGACTTAAATACTTAGCTAACGCAGCTAAAGGAAACACGACTCAGAATGTCAGTAACTTAAATACTTGGCTAACGTAGCTAAAGGAAACACGACTCAGGATGTCAGTAACTTAAATACTTAGCTAACGCAGCTAAAGGAAACACGATCCTGAATGTCAGTAACTTAAATACTTAGCTAACGTAGCTAAAGGAAACACGACTCAGAATGTCAGTAACTTAAATACTTAGCTAACGCAGCTAAAGGAAACACGACTCAGAATGTCAGTAACTTAAATACTTAGCTAACGTAGCTAAAGGAAACACGATCCTGAATGTCAGTAACTTAAATACTTAGCTAACGTAGCTAAAGGAAACACGATCCTGAATGTCAGTAACTTAAATACTTAGCTAACGTAGCTAAAGGAAACACGATCCTGAATGTCAGTAACTTAAATACTTAGCTAACGTAGCTAAAGGAAACACGACTCAGAATGTCAGTAACTTAAATACTTAGCTAACGTAGCTAAAGGAAACACAACTCAGAATGTCAGTAACTTAAATACTTAGCTAACGCAGCTAAAGTAAACACGATCCTGAATGTCAGTAACTTAAATACTTAGCTAACGCAGCTAAAGGAAACACGAGTCAGAATGTCAGTAACTTAAATACTTAGCTAACGTAGCTAAAGGAAACACGACTCAGAATGTCAGTAACTTAAATACTTAACTAACGTAGCTAAAGGAAACACGATCCTGAATGTCAGTAGGCCTAAATTAAATACTTAGGGCTAGATCCACAAAGAATGGATTGCACGGTGCTACATGCACCCTTACTTACAATTCATTATGAATTGAAAATGGGGGACCCTGATGTAAACAAGACTAAAGTCTTTCTCTGGTCTGCATCCCTGTTAACACTTTGACTGCCATGAAACGTCTTTTCACGTCATTGCTGGCCATGCTCAAGTTGCCGGGGGACGCTGTACAGCGTCCTTATATCAATATTTCAAAAATCTGCGATCGGATTCATATGTTTCCTCCGCTGGCCTGAGATCCACCAGCAGGACCCACTGAGCTCTCTGGCGGTTCAGGAGCGCCATCTGGTGGCCGATCGGCGCAATCGCCAAACAGGATGTTGAATAGAGGTTGTCCTAGACGACCGTAGTACTTCCGGCGCTCGCTATAGGTCCCGCGACTCTGGCTCGTCACACTACACAGTGATCGATTGCCAATAACTCGATAAACAACATGATTTGGACGTATATACCATTATACAAGCTGGAGATGGACCGGGTAAATTTACATCCCATAATGATAAGATTTCAACTCGACGATGATCGCCCAACGGCGCGCGGAGACTGGGGTGAGTTTCAGCGTGTAACGTTACCGTCTTCGATACTAACTGCTATTATCAACATTTGACCCACATTAGATGATTGGTATAACGCTGCCCACGGAATTATAAACGCCCCCTAGCCCATCCGGTCAACATCAGATGACGTGTAGTAACTTCTAGAAGTACGTCTAGTTGGAATTTTTTATATCGTGCTGATTGCCATAAAACTGTATTGCATCATCAATATAATGCATTTGGGGCTATAGATCACGTTCTGGAGAAAGCTGCAGAAAGAGATGAAAACATACTTATACATTAGACCATACTTTACTATGAATATGTGAATGAAAAAGTTTAACGTTGCTACACAATGAACAATACATATAGGACTTTGAATGGGCCCTAATAATGGCAATGTAGCAATAGAATTTAAAAAGTTATAGCCATGCAAAGAAGGGGTACTTCTCCATAGACAAATAGAGCCGGCAACCTATGGTATATCATTAATTTAACCCAAGGCAACCAAAGTGTTAAGTGTAAGTATTAGTGTGTTTGCATGTAACTGCACTTTAACTGTTCCACAGTAAGAGGGCGCTATAGGCGTAAGGAGACGTAGCTATTGTAGCTGACGTCAGGTAGCAGGTATAAGGGATTGTTCCCTCCCCCTCTGTCTCTCTCTCTCTCTCTAGCTCTCACGGAGAGCAGGTCTAGTGGTGCAATGTACATAATATAAACCACGCCAGTTAAGACTAAAGAAGACCTCATCGTCATGACCAGTTATTGCTCCCCATGTGACTCTGTCAACAATCCCCTTAACAATTGTGTGTATTGAGCCGTACTGTATTGTACCCATTCTGCAATCTGTTAATACAATGTTCATTCAATCAATCACCTGCGCGGTGATTGATTGAATGAAAAGGGGGCCGAGCATTCGAAACCGTGGCCCTCAGGTTGTGGAATGCTCTGCCCTTGGACCTTAGATCTGTGGTCTCTGTAAACACTTTTAAAAAGCAGCTAAAGACTGTGCTGTTTAAACAGGCGTTTGGCGAATTATGCTCTATGTAAATCTTTTATGTCTTTTTATTTGTTTTGGCTTTTCCTGATCTTTCACGTTTTTAATTATTTTCTTTTATCATGCTGCTATCTTTTACATTTTATTGATGTTTTTACTATGTGAAGCACTTTGTGACCCTGGTCTGTGAAAGGTGCTATATAAATAAACTTTACTTACTTACTTACTTACTTACTTACTTACTTACTTACTTACTTACTTACTTACAGACCAGAGAAAGACTTTAGTCTTGTTTACATCAGGGTCCCCAATTTTCAATTCATAATGAATTGTAAGTAAGGGTGCATGTAGCACAGTGCAATCCATTATTTGTGGATCTAGCCCTTAGTGTGCAATTGTGGTCAAATGTGACTGACCTATGAAAACTAATATTTTTGAATAAAATGTGTTAACAGAATCCAACTATAGGGCGACAATAATGTGGTCAAGAGGCATGGTTTCTATCTTGTGCCTGAACTGGCGTGGCTTCTTTTATTCACATGTAAGCAGCAGTAGTACAACTCTTCTCTCTCTGAGAGACATTGGGGGAGAGAACGAAAGGGGTGGATACCTTTCCTTTTATAGTTGCCATAAGGTAGGGTACCTGGGTGGCTCCGCCTAGAGCGCCCTCTGGTGGGAGCAGATATATATACAACTAGACCATCACTGGTGGAGACAATCACATATGCAGGTAAACAGTTACCAGTGTAAACAGTCATATTGCACAGTTAGACAGTTACTAACAATCCTATACAGAGCCTCTGATCTCAACAAAATGATTAATGAAAAATTCGGTAGACTGATATGAAATGAAAATGAGGTTTATTGCAAATGTCGACAGTTTACAATGAACCAATCTGATCCCGAAAGCAAGCTATAGCTAGCCGACCAAACAGTGTTGCTGTCCCTCAATATAGACCTTCCTGAAAGGTCACAGAAAAAGGAATGTTTCTGTGTACGGACTGATTTGTGATGATGCTGGCCTATTTTTCACCTAATCAGGGTAATAGTAGAACGACATAAATATAGGCAATCAGATTTGATCTAAATATACAGTAAACATAAAATAAACAGTGTAAACAATATAATTAACTCTGAATATAAAAATATGTGTTGCATCTATATGTGGATTTTATGGTGTTTTCTGTTCTGGGTCTATTGTGATGTTTCTTCTTGACCTCTGAAGCCCATGGGGGCAATTCCTTGTGATTTCGGGGCAAAACACACATATTCGATTTGATTTAAAGAAAGGTGCAGATGAGGGTCTGTATGCTCTATCGGTTTAATATGTTACAATATATAGGCAATAAAGATGGTTCGTCGAGCACATTTCCGGTACCTTTGAACTGAACATAATTGTCATGGTTACGGCGGTGGGCTGTGGTTTTACAAGAACAGGAGCAGGTGGGGGAGAACACAATTGAAGAGGAAAATACGATGCCATGTTTTAAACAGGATGTCATTTATGGAGACGTCACTTTCTGCTCACAGAACAATCCTTTTCATGCCCTTAGTGTCAAGATCAAATACAAGGTTATACTTACACAGTGTAGTAAATGTCTATTAAGATGTTGTATCAGTATATATAAATTGATGATTAATTTCCAACACAATCAACGTGGTTACACCACGAAGATAGGTTACACCACGAAGATAGGTTACACCACGAAGATAGGTTACAACCACAATGGTACTCTAAGTAACAACGAAATACACATGCGAGAGGCTGAGCCCTCTCTCTCTCTCTCTCTCTCTCTCTCTGTCTCTCTCTCTCTCTCTCTCTCTCTCTCTCTCTCTCTCTCTCTCTCTCTTTCTCTCCAAATACTTAGCTAACGTCACAGTATGAACACAGCGCAGAATGTCAGTCACATAACTTAGCGCGCATCGACCCCTGGTCTTGGACAAATGGAAAACAACGTGCCACCCTATAAAAACGATAAAATATCTCTCTCTCTGTCTCTCTCTCTCTGCTGTCTCTCCCTCTGTCTCTGCTAACGTAACAACATAAAACGCGGCTCAGAATGTCGGTAACTTAACATATCGGCACGCATCGACCCTGGAAAAAACGTAATGAGAAATGTAATGGTATATTCAACCCAACGTAACGTTTTCCCATCAGGAGCGCTCTCACACCACCGCGGTCTTCTTGGAGATGACTCCGGGGACCCGGCGTGGTGGACGGCCGCGTGAAAGTGTGATTGACGTCGACGTCAAGCTAACGCGCGCGGGGGACGTCGCTCGGGGACAGACGGCTAAGTGTGAGTGAATGAATGAATCAGTGACTGAATGAGACATGATGAGACAATGTGACATTGCCGGTCGTAGAGGTGCTTTGCATCAAAAAAAAAACGGGGGGAAAAAACATGCAACAACCACAACCTGGAGACACTTGGTGACATCCATCCTTATATGTCCGGATATTTCTGTGCGCGAACGGAATCGTTTAACCTTCTACCTCATAAACACGTCTTCTCCTAATTCAAGTGGGATGCAATTTAGAATGGCTTCACCCTGTGACCTGCACCTTCAGTGATCACGTCAATAAGTCGATAGTAAGCTTGTAAAGGGACATGTCTTGTGACACCGGGTGTCAGATTAAAAGTGTGCATTTGTATGTGTGTATGCGTGTGCGTGCGCACATGCGTGTGTGTGTGTGAGCTTGATTCCTAGATTAATTGTGTGAGTATGCACGTGGGAGCCTGTGTGTACTTGTGTGCGTGTGGGCATTTGTGAACATGTGTGTGTACATACGTGCACGTGTATGATTGTGTGCATAATGTGTGTGTGTGTGTGTGTGTGCGTGTGTGTGTGTGTGTGTGTGTGTGTGTGTGTGTGTGTGTGTGTGTGTGTGTGTGTGTGTGTGTGTGTGTGTGTGTGTGTGTGTGTGTGTGTGTGTGTGTGTGTGTGTGTGTGTGTGTGTGTGTGTGTGTGTGTGTGCGTGTGTGTGTGTGTTCTCCTTCAGGACGGGTCAATGTCACTGGATCCTTAGAAATAATACATTCTTATCTAGCTGCTGTTGCTGTTACACTTGACACACAGGGGACAATTGTCACATGAATCAAGCCGTCCGCGGTCCCCGCCAGGACAAACACGGCCATTATACCTTTCTGGGAACGATTGCTCCACAAAAACCCTCCTCATATTAATAATTAAAAACACTTGTGGCGTTGTTAATCTTCATAATTCACGTCCACGGAGAGAGAGAGAGAGAGAGAGAGAGAGAGAGAGAGAGAGAGAGAGAGAGAGAGAGAGAGAGAGAGAGAGAGAGAGAGAGAGAGAGAGAGAATGAGGACACCACAGACTGTGGATGCTTTTAAACAAGGCTTAAAAACCCACCATTTTAGTTGAGCTTTTCTTTTTAGACCTTGAAATGCTCCGTTTTTATAAAGTGCAATATTATAAATACAATTTATTATTATTATTATTATTATGAGGTTCTAATAGTTTTCCTGTAGAGTCTACACTAGGCTAGTGTATGTGTATTGTGTGTGTGTGTGTGTGTGTGTGTGTGCGTGCGTGTGTGTGTGTGTGTGTGTGCGTGCGTGTGCGTGTGTGTGTGATTTGTGTGTGCACATGTATGTGCGTTGTGTGTCATACGTGTATGTATGTGTGACTGTACTGTGCTTCCCGGCGAGACGTGTAAACAATGTCAGAGAGTTGACCGTAGCGTTTGGATGCATGAATTAATGAATGAAAACGTTTATTTAAAATGGACACCACAGCTACATTGGACCAGTCATAGTGGACAGACCATGATGGGTTGTCTTGCGTGTTTATAGCCAGTGATGCCACAGATTACTTGTAAAAATAATCTGATTACTGATTACTCCTTTAAAAAGTAATCGAGTTACTTTACTGATTACTTGATTATCAAAGTAACTTAGTTACTTTGAAAGTAACTAGGTTACGAAGTCGTCCACTGCTCAGGCACTCTAGGACAGTGGTTCCCAAACTAAATAAAATAGAAAATGTATATAATACAATTCTAATTAAAAATGTAATTGTAAAACCGGTGTGTAATATAAAACATGGTATTATAGTTTGTTATTCTCTCAAATTAGGCTTATCATTATGGGTAAATTATGAGATAGTAACTAAATAGTAATGCACAGCCACTTGGAAATGTAACTGTAATCAGATTACTGGCTTGTAAAAAGTAACAAATTAGATTACTATCTACTGAAAAAAGTAATCGGATTAGAGTAACTAGTTACTTGGTAACTAGTTACTGGCATCACTGTTTATAGCACAAGTCTCTCATTTTAGTGAGCTGGAGAATGTCATTATTAAACCATGATGGGAGAGAGCATTTCTTCGGTCTGCTTTTCCAGATTTGTATGTAGTTAGTTACTAATTAAATTGCATAAGGTTGAGGTGAAATTGTTCACACTATCCTTTTAAATGATAAATGATGACGGATCGCCTTGTTGCTAATAGAATTACTACTTTGATGAGCCGTTGGCGATTGATGACGGTGGAAACGGCGCTGCCTGTTTTGTCGCCCCTCTGCGAGGCTGAGACGGAGGGTAGAACAGACCCTCGCTGTACCCCTCCTGGAATTAATCAATTCATAAAAACTTAATTTACTAAATGTAGTTTTATATTAATGTGGCGTAGCACGGGGGAGTGGGAGTTTTGTTTACCTGCAGAATTACACCTCTAATGAAATAAATAACATGATGATACAATGATATTTATAGAAACCAATTAAGCTGGCCACACCGCAAGCAATTCAGTAAATTAATGGCTATTACTTTGTGCCTGTGTGTGTGTGTGTGTGTGTGTGTGTGTGTAAATTACGTGTGTGTGTGTGTGTGTGTGTGTGTGTGTGTGTGTGTGTGTGTGTGCACCATGTGTGAACATGCATTTATGTGTTTATTTATGTGTGTCCATGCAAACATGGGTGTGTGTGTGTGTGTGTGTGTGTGTGTGTGTGTCTGGGAGTGTGTATGTGTGTAAATTACGTGTGTGTGTGTGTGTGTGTGTGTGTGTGTGTGTGTGTGTGTGTGTGTGTGTGTGTGTGTGTGTGTGTGTGTCTGGGAGTGTGTATGTGTGTAAATTACGTGTGTGTGTGTGTGTGTGTGTGTGTGTGTGTGTGTGTTTACACGTCTTGTACTGTGTACTGTAGGCTACTGAGAGTCATAGGGAATGGAAAGGTAATGTACTGTCACAATGACACCAGTGTGTGAGTGGTGTGTGTGCGTGTGCGTGCATGTGTGTGTGTGTGTGTGTGTTTGCACCCACATTTGGGTGTGTGCCTGCTTGTCGAACTGCACAGAGACTCTGCAAGGAGGGTTCTGCTTAGCATGAAGCAGTCTGAGATCAGGCAGCACTGGTGTGGACTCAGACTACAGGGCAAACTAGCTTGTTTGGAGTTTGCTGACCACTCAGTCTCACACTCAGTGTATAAGAACGCCGCTGTTGGTGAGGATGTTTTAAAATTTACCATCAAAGCAAGACTGCAGGTATTACCCACCCAATACAATCTGTCCACTTGGTATCCTCAAACTCACAGTCCATTCTGTTTAAACCATCAGGATTCACAACACCTAGAATCCATTGCACACATAACAAACGGATGTAATGCATACAAACACCTGTACATCGCTCGTCATGACCGTATTGTGGACATTGTGTCTGATGCGGTACGGAACATATCACCAGCTAGTGCAACAATGTACAAACATGCCAGAGTAAAACCAGAGTGGTTTGGCCTTACCAACGATGTTTTTGCTAACATACCCAATACACCGGACGTTGTTTTTGTTGACACCAGCCACGGAGAGGTGCTGGTCATAGAAGTAGGCTGTACCTTTGACCTGTACATGGACCAGGCCTTCCGGGACAAGTATATCAAATACCAACCACTGCTCAGTGTGATGACTGACCTTGGGTATAGGTGTAGATATGGTGTACTTGTGTTCGGAAGTCTTGGCCATGTACACAAATCCACCATGACCGGTCTGAGAATTGCTGCAATGTCTAAAAGAAAAGCCAAACAAATTGCCAAATATTGCTCTGTCTCAGCTATTATTGGCAGCTTAGCCACGTGGAGAAGGAGGTGCTATGTGTACCCTTAAGTGTTCAGTGCTGCTTGGCCCCGATACATTTGATTCCCTGTTTATGTAATATAATTTGTGGAACCAAATAAAGTATTAAAATGTGTGTGTGTGTGTGTGTGTGTGTGTGTGTGTGTGTGTGTGTGTGTGTGTGTGTGTGTGTGTGTGTGTGAATGGTGCAATCTCATTGGCTATAGCTTCTGCACCGGACCTTGTGGGACCCAAGTGATAAATTGTTGACAACCTACAGTAATCACTGATCGGAGATCTGATAGCACACACACACACACACACACACACACACACACACACACACACACACACACACACACACACACACACACACACACACACACACACACACACACACACACACACACACACACACACACACACACACACACACACACACACACACACACACACACACACACACACACGTCTTGAGAAAAGAGATGGAGCAGCAGATTGTTTTCAATCTACCGGCTCATCACAAATAATAAAGAGATTGTCCCATTTGATCAGCAGAGAAATCTGCTCAAACAAATTATAATTCGACTCCATCTTTCCAGAGTTTCTTCTTCTTCTTAGAGAGAGAGATGAAGAGAGAGAGAAGAGAGAGAGAGAGAGAGAGAGAGAGAGAGAGAGAGAGAGAGAGAGAGAGAAGGAAAAGTGGAACGCTTCTCCTGGTGGTGAGTTTTAACCTTGCCACCACAATCGCTCCTCCACTCTTGACTCCGTTGACAGAATTATTATGGCGCAGGGGTGAAAATAATGAATCGGCTCCATGAATTCTCACAGAAGGGTCTGTGTGGTGTGCCTAATGACATTTACCCAGTTTGTGTTTCTCTGTGGGTGACCTCTGTGTCAAAGAGCGGAACGCTCGAAACAAATCCCCCCCCTTTTCCTCTGCGACTGAATCTCTAATTACAGTGCAGTGAATTGTGTTTATTTCCTTCTATTGATATTCCCTCCGACTCATCAGCGAACGCATTCAATCGCAGATGCGGGAGAGAGCGGGGAAATCAAAACAATTGTGTTCGTCGTGTAATTGATGTTTGGGACGCGGCGCCATTGTTGTGTAGCAGCTGCTCGTTTTATTAGCGGCCGTCTACGCGGCGGTCCTCGTGTCGCTGGCATTTAGAGTGGGTTGTTGTCAGCAGCCGCTGGCGTGCGGGGGAAGAGGGGGGGGGGGGGTGTTGCTGATCCCACTCCGTGTGATGTTAGCGCTGGAGGAGGTGAGAAGAAACGCTCAAAAGGAAGGCAGAGTGGATGGGGTGTCCCGGTGGCGCACCGCGTATACTTGTAGCTAGCCCCTTACGTGACTGCGATCTGCAAGCCAGGGGCTTTTCGTAACCGCAGTCACTCTCAACTATGCCGCCGCCACCAGGCTCGTATTAAAGTACCAAGCGCTGCTTCTGAGCTGGGGGTGGGTCCAAAATATATCAGATATGAATTTCAAAGATACCCAGCGAGCGTACAATATGGGTTTAACACAGCTTTACGGTGTGGTCTGAAAGCTCGGAGTTGCTAATAAACAGTTTAAATCATTGTTACAAAACGAGTGGTACTCACAGAGCGAGCCGTCCATTTCCGCCGTTGGTGCCACAGCGCATGCGCACCAGGCAGCCAAATAGTGGCAGAAGAAGAAGAAGACGCCATCTTGCAAACGTTCGGCCTGTGAGTACCACTCGTTTTGTAACAATGATTTAAACTGTTTATTAGCAACTCCGAGCTTCCAGACCCCACCGTAAAGCTGTGTTAAACCCATATTGTACGCTGGGTATCTTTGAAATTCATATCTGATATATTTTTGACCCACCCCCAGCTCAGAAGCAGCGCTTGGTACTTAATACAAGCCTGGCGGCGGCATAGCTGAGAGTGACTGCGGTTATAAAAAGCCCCTGGCTTGCAGATCACAGTCACGTAAGGGGCTAACTTGTAGCGTAATCGCAACGTCCTGGGTTCGAATCCGGCCCAGGATATGTGTTGCATGTCCTCCCCATCTCTCTCTCTCTCTCTCTCTCTCCAAATTTCCGAACTGTCCTGTCAATAAAAAATGCACTTAAAAAACATTGAGTGGATTTCTGGTGTAACAATAGTCTGGCGTCATGTCGAGAAAGCCTGACTCACAAAGGTCACTGCTACTTCAACAACAACAACAACAATCACAACAACAAAATAAATATAAAAACAATTCTACTAACCTTCATACTGTCTTTTACTAGTATGCACTACTAAGTAATCTACCTTGCCTATATTACAACCTACTATGCTAATATGTCTATACTTTACTACTATGCACTCAAGACTGTAGCACTTAAGTTCGACACTGTTTGACAAACAATCTTACTGGCGATTAGCTGACAACTTTTGTTTTGTGATCACATTTAAAAAAGATTATTTTCTTTTTTCTTTTACATGCACAGGATTTCACAGGACATATAGTAACAACAACAATAACGACAACGGAAATAACCAAAACAATAAAACAGAACAAAAATAAAATTGTGTTACCACAGACACCACAAAAAAACATTTCCTCCCCCACTCCCACCCCCGGACCCCCAGGACCCCCGGACCCCCAGGACCCCAGGACCCCCAGGATCAGCACCCCGACTCCGCTTCGCCGCTAACACATGGCCTTCACTCTCTCAGCCGCCGAGACCCACAGTTCAATATTGGATTGCCCAGTCCTCCCCACCACCCGGGCAGTAGAAATCTCCACATATATGACATCCAGAAAAGTTAATGACCAATTGATTATTGTGAGTTTTTCAGGTTGCTTCCACCTCGTGGCTATGGTTGTACACAACTTGTAAGTCGCTTTGGATAAAAAAGCGTCAGCTAAATTAAACAACAAACAACTTGTTTTGCAATCACATACAGTATAGATATCACATGCTGACAGTGTTCCAGGCAAGTATATATTGATTCAACACAACCCCCCTGAGTTCAGCTCTCACTCACTCACTCTACAGGTCTCTACAGGTGCTTTCCCACGCTTCCCTCTCTGAGAGCCTCGTCCGCTAACAGCACCCTACACACGGTATGACGAGATAAGTGCCACCTGTCGGGGCCGTTAAGGACTTCTATCGCCCTCCTCCCGTCTCCTTATGACGGGGGAAAGGAGCATGATGTGTGCACTCTCCATCGATGTGAGACGCGGCACAGCCGACTTCAGATCCACTCGACAGTCGCTTGTGTGCCATGGTGAGTGAATCAGAGGTTGGGCTAAACCATACGTCTGTCACGTTGGCTGTGTGAGGGCATTATGCTTTCCAAACAGGACAGACTCCACCTGTCGGGGACACGACTCACTCCACACGTGGCAGGAGCCTCTCCTCGTCCTCCTCTCCTCGTCCTCCTCTCCTCGTCCTCCTCTCCTCGTCCTCCTAGCTCTGACTAGATGTGAGGCTGTCCAGTCTCCTCTCCGCACTAAATCTTCCCCTGTTTAGGTTGCAATTCATAACTCCTTCATGGGCTCGCCAGGTATTCTGTTTTTCCCTGCTTAATACTATACTCATCCTTGTTGGATTGAGAACATTTTGTCCCGGGTCAGTGCTTTAACGCACGAGTGAATGTGCATATATATATATTTTGTATCCACTTTTTCTCCTTATTTTTCTATTTTTCTCCCATCCCAATTTCGCCTCGCCAATTCTCCCTTCAATTCTCCCCTCCCCCGTCGCGAACGTTGCTAGACTATGCCTCCCACTGGTCGGCTGCAGTGAGGATAGAAGCCTTGCATCACGTGTCCCCTCCGGTACACGAGGAGGCAGCTGTCGCATCTTTTCACCAGACAGCACGGACTCTCAGTGGCGAGGAGTAACGCGTGGGAGGCTCACGCTGCCCCCGATACTTCCTGATTCTGCTGTACAGGCGTCACCCAACCGACCTGTAGGAGTCGCTGTCCACAACGTCCAATCCCCCACCCACCGGCTTTCCCACCCTCTAACACTGCCAATTGTGTTAGTATGAACGACCGGCCAAGCCGGTAGCAACGCCGAGAGCTGGGCTCGAACCCAGTATCTCCTGCGTTAGTGGCGAGCGCCTTGCCCACTGCGCCACTTGGCCGTCCGTAAGCAGCATATAATGTGGATAGAATAGATATATGTAGTAAGCATATGTGAATAGAATAGAAGTACTTAACCCAGCAATGAACTCAACGTCTAAACCACGTTGGACAGACCACGGACAGAAGACAGAACAGATCGCTAAGGCTGTCGCGTCCCTGACGAAGACAGACAGCAGGAGCACTTGGATTGGTCCCCGGGGCGCGGCCCTTATCTGCTCCCGGCTGCCCTTGGGGGGGGGGGGAAGGACGACGGGATGGGTCAAACGCAGAGACTCATTTTCATCGGCGACCGGAAAATTGCATGTGTGTGTGTTCCTGTGTGTGCCGCCCATCGCATGTGTGTGTGTGTCACTGCATGATAAATAAAGACAAAACGACCAGTTATTATCATTATATATTATAGGCTGTGCTCACATGATGTGTGTTCCTTCCAGCATCCCTGGCTGCTGGAAGGAACGCGAGTCGGAGTGCTGAGATGTGACTGGGTATACAATCACCCAAGTCGGTGAAGAGGATGAAACGTTTAAAAGCATTAGCCTAAATCATCCAGCTCTGATCTACTATAAGACCACGTTGACAGATTTATGGGACTGGAATGTTTGAAATTGAGACACAACGCTTTTTAGACAGGCGTTTGTTTGACAAGGTTGCAAGGTCACAGTATACCCATTACTTCTGACTAGACTTCACCACCTATAGTGTTAACAGGATGAGAGAGGGATTATATTTATTTATGTATTTGTTTATTTGTCAGGGACAAAAACACTAACCATCTTACTGTCCTATACTACCATGCACTCCTCCTACTATACTAATATGTCTTATGTCTATGCACTCAACACTGCAGCACCCACGTTTCAGCACTGTTTGATGAACACTGTTACTCCACTGAAAGAGTTGTACCCTTCCTGCTCACCTGTCGTACAGAACCTGTAAGTCTCTTTGGATAAAAGCGTGGTTCCCAAAGTCGGGGTCGCGACCCAAAGGTGGGCCGCGAGCAGCCACGTGAGGGCCGCGAGATGATTTTTTTTTTTTTTTTTTTTTTGTCAGGCCACTGAACTTAGAAGCAGGCCAGGACAGTGTTTCTAGTTGTATTCTAAAATTCTATTCTATTGTATTCTAAAATGTGACTATATGGTTTTATATTAACTTAATAAATAAACAAAAACGAAAAATCTACTTATTTCAACGAACATTTCAAACTAAATAACAGATTATGCACAGAAAACACAGAAAACAACCGAAACAACAATAGTATTTTAATGAGGCTATTATTATTATCATTATTATTTTGCAACAAGTTAGCCCTCTCATAAATAGCACATATAAATGAATAACTAACTTGAACTAACTAACAAAAAGAAATAAAAAAAAAAGCCTGATGATGTGCATTGGGCCGCAGCTCTCTGACGCCTTATTTTCTGGGTCCCGGCCTGAAAAGTTTGGGAAACCCTAAATGACAAAATTAAACATTGTACAGTAGCAGGTTACAATAACAAGATACATATTCATTTATTAGCCACGGCTAATGTGCAGCCCCTGCCCCCTGGGTAGGCTTTTCTACTTAAAAGTGGTCATTACATAATCATTATCAAAAAGTACATTAGTTGAAATGAGCACATAATTAATAGTGACATTATTTACATGATCATTGTGATCATTACAATAATTACGATAATCACATCGCATTACAGTCATTTTACCGACGACAGAACACATCTGCGTGCGTGGCGTATAGTGGGCTAGATGTGGAGTATTCTGACCTTTAACCCTTTAACCCTTTCACTGCCGCACTACCAAACGGTTAACCCTTTTACTGCGCGACAATACAGAGAAGGTTAACCCTTTCACTGCCACGCTACAGAAGGTTAACCCTTTTGCCTCCGGGCTTGGGCCGGCCGTCATACTGGCTCAATTGGCAGAGTTAGAGGGTGGAAAGTCGATGGGTGGGGATTTGGACGTTGTGGACAGCGACTCCTACAGGTCGGTTGGGGGGACGCCTGCACAGCAGAGACAGGAAGTAGCGGTAGGGTAGTGTGAGCCTCCCATGCGTTACACCTCGCCACTGAGAGTCCGCGCTGGCAGGCGAAAAGATGTGACAGGCTGCCTCCTCGTTAATACCGGAGGGGACACGTGATGCAAGGCTTCTATCCTCCCTACAACCGACCAGTGGGGGGCATAGTCGAGCAACGTTCAAGACAGGAATAAGGAGAAAATAAGGAGAAAAAGTGGATATCACACTACCGACGGTAACAGTCGGTAGTGTGCTAGTAAAGGGTTAATCTTCTGTAGTGTGGCAGTGAAAGGGTTAATGGGTGAAGCCGCAGGGGCGAGGCCAGCCATGCGCTAGCTGCTAACATGCCCTGAAGACACTATAGCTGTGACACAAGGGGACATCGCTGTCTCACATCTTTAAACGCCAGTGGAGAAAATACCCAAGAGAGCAACAGAGGTGTTGAGATGTTTCCAACAGTGTGAAAGTAACAAGTCCGACGAAGGGGGAGTTGAGCTTAAACATCATCAGCTTGAGAAAGCTCACCAATACAGCGTAAGATAAGATAAGATATTCTTTCAGTAGATCCCCTTGGAGAAATGCGGGTGTCATAGCAGCATGGGGGAGGTGCGAGGGGAAAATATGAGCAATTCTATAATAATAAACAGTGTAAACAATATAATCAACTCTGAATATAACATTGACCAAAGATTTATGAGAGTATTAGGGAACTTTTAACCTGAGTTTGTTTGAAATATTATGTCTGAATCATAAAGTGAAATTGTTTTTGTTGTTGTTGGTTTTATTGGTTCACCTTTGTTTCACATCGACAAACCAAACCTTCTAAAACGAAGCCAGCCTTTCATTGGATCCTAACGAATGTATGTGCACAAAAATAATATTTTTGCCATCTTCATTTGGGCTTACACGTGCAATTACACTATTTACGTTTTCCAATTCACTGTCAGTGATTAATTAGGTTATTACACTTCCATCTACTGTCATCTGAATAATGCATGCATGAACAACATTGTTTTGTTATTTTGAACATACTGAAAATTCATCAGTCATAACCTCATGATGATGTATTAATTATTAGGATTAATTAATCCTTGCTACTGGGCGCTCCAGTAGCACACCACATAGCGCGCTGAGTCACGAAGCGGTCGTCCCGGGTTCGTTTCCCAGTCCCGGCGACCATTTGCCGCATGTCTTCCCTACCTCTCCTCCCGTTCTCCCTCTCTCCCTCTATCGGTCCTGCCTGGCCAGAAAAAAAGCTGAAAATGCGATAAATAAAAGTTTAAAAAATAAAAGATATTAATCCTTGCTAGTAAGGAATCTACCTTGCCTATATACCGTAACTACCTACTATGCTAGTATGTCTATACTACTATTCATTCAAGACTCAAGTTTGACGAACAATCTTACTGACCCTTAGCTGCCAGAGTTGTACCCTTCCTGCTGACATGTTGTACAGAACTTGTAAGTTGCTTTGGATAAAAGGGTCAGCTAAATGACTAAATGTAAACCAACAACAACAACAACAACTTGTTTTGCAATTACATACAGTAGATATCACACGGTGACAGTGTTCCATTGTTGACTCCTTCCAGGCAAGTATGTATATTGATTCAAAACAGCACAGACACCCCCCACCTGCTGATTTGTTGAACAGAACTTGTAAGTCGCTTTGGTTAAAAGCGTTCAGCTAAATGACTCAATGTTAAATGTCTGGAAGATCCAGCAGTAATAATAATTAATAATGCATGGCAGATTCAAGGTGGTCTGCATGTCCCTCTGCATGTCCTTACCCATGTAGGATGTTCCCGGGCAGGGGGTCTCGAGGTCTTCCAACCAGTGTTGTAGTCGAGTCACTAAATCTTGAGTCCGAGTCGAGTCTCGAGTCCCCAGTGTTCGAGTCTGAGCCAAAGTCCGAGTCGAGTCATCATTACCCTAGTCCGAGTCTGAGTCCAAGTCATCATAGGTTGAGTCCACTCCACTCTGGCAGTCAAAGAGCTGACATACAAATAAAAAATATCTACATTAAACATAAATGACACAGCGGTCACCGTTTCAAAGGGAGTTTTTTTTTATTTTTATTTTTTTTTAACTTTGTGACACAATATAGCCAAACAAATGCACTAGCCATCAATATCTTATGCCAAATGATTAGGGCCTATTACAAAAAAAGAAAAAGAAAACTGTATTTCTCAATGAAAAGTCCGAGTCCTCGTTTGCACCCTCCGAGTCCGAATGCAGTCAACGCTCGAGTCCGAGTCCGAGTCCGAGTCATCAGTGCTCAAGTCCAAGTCGAGCCTGAAAATCAGTCCAGGACTCGGACTGGAGTTACTATACAACACTGCCTCCAACAGTTCATCATTCAGTCCAGCGAGCATAGTTTCTCTTTTAAAACACACAGTGCATGTGTCCTCTCTCTCTCTGTGGTGCTGGAAGAGGGGCAGCTGTGAACTCAGCTGTAATCTAGTGCTGATTAGATGAGCTGGTGTAATCAGCAGAACAAGACCGTCAGTCAGTGGGTTATTCTGAAAGACGCGTGTTGGACCAACGGGCATCAGATGTCCTGCTGGGAAGGAGACACAAGGAGACACGAGGAGACACGAGGAGACACGAGGAGACACGAGGAGACACGAGGAGACACGAGGAGACACGAGACACGAGGAGACACGAGGAGACATGAGGAGACACGAGGAGACATGAGGAGACACGAGGAGACACGAGGAGACACGAGGAGACATGAGGAGACACGAGGAGACACGAGGAGACACGAGGAGACATGAGGAGACACGAGGAGACATGAGGAGACACGAGGAGACACGAGGAGACACGAGGAGACACGAGGAGACACGAGGAGACACGAGGAGACACGAGGAGACACGAGACACGAGGAGACACGAGGAGACATGAGGAGACACGAGGAGACACGAGGAGACACGAGGAGACACGAGGAGACACGAGGAGACACGAGGAGACACGAGGAGACACGAGGAGACATGAGGAGACACGAGGAGACATGAGGAGACACGAGGAGACACGAGGAGACACGAGGAGACACGAGGAGACACGAGGAGACACGAGGACATAGCCGAGGGGAGTCCTCCGCCGACGCTGTTATTTCAACAGAACAAAGCCCATAGTGTCCTTTTCTTTTCTTTTTTTTTTTATCCACTTTTTCTCCCATTTTCTATATTTTCTCCCATCCCAATTTCGTATCATCCAATTCTACCCTCCCCTGTCACGAACGCTGTTTCTTGCCTCCCACAAGCCGGCTGCAATGTGGACTAAGTCATACATAGCACAAGTCCCCTCCGGTACTTGAGGTAACAGCAGTCGCATCTTTTCACCTGCGCAGCTCGATCTCTCAGTGGCGAGGAGTAACGCGTGGGAGGCTCACGCTGCCCCCGACACTTCCTGATTCTACTGCGCAGGCGCACCAACCGACCTGTAGGAGTCGCTGTCCACAACGCCCGATCCCCACCCATCAGTTTCCCACCCCCTAATACGGCCAATGTGTATTAGTATGGACGGCCAGCTAAACTGAAAGCAATGTGGAGCGCTGGGCTCGAACAGGCAAGCCCAGCGTCTCTGTCATTCGTGGCGAGCGCCTTGCCCACTACGCCACGTAGCCGCCCAGCCCATAGTGTCCTTATACATGTCAGCCGGGATCGTGACTGTGCTGCTCGAATCAAATCAAAATTATTGTCAGCAGATGTTGATAATAATAATGATGATGATGGAAACACAGAAGATGCAGCCGACTCTCTTTGTCAGCGAGAGTGAGGATTATTATTATTACACCGTGGTGATTGTGTTTTAGGAGGTCGGGGGGGGGGGGGAGGCGGGGGGGGGGGGATACCACAAGAAGAGCCAGAGACAATTCTAATTAAAAAAACACAACGGTATATAACACAAGAATAATATAAACTCCAGATGTTAGGAGTAGAGAATGTCCTTCGAATTAGTACTGTGCTGTTTAAATACATCCCATTATTATCAATATGCTGAGGCAGTACTAACATCAGAGAGAGAGAGAGGGAGAGAGAGAGAGAGGGGGAGAGAGAGAGACTGAGAGAGAGAGAGAGACCGAGTGGGAGAGAAGAAAGAGGGAAGATATGATAATAGATTCACTAAAAAGACGAAGCAATTTTCCTTCTCAACCTGCATGGTCGGGGACCAGCTGGCCATGTAAGAACACTGAGGGTCACCTTGCTATAGTCCGCCTTATTCCCCCCCCCCCACCCTCTAAATTAGAGACGCTTATGGATTCATGACATGCATGGATCAGTCCAGCAACAGAGCCAATTTCTACACAGGGACCGGTTTGCGGTTCATAGCGGAGAGAGAGAAACAGGCGGAGGCAGCGTACGTACGATAAGGTATAACGGGAATGACCACAATCTGTGTTGGAAAAAAAGAACACACGTGTTGAATTTAACTCCGTGCTGCCGGTGGAGGGATTTAGATCACGTGTGCGATATATAAGGGATGTGCATTAAGAGGTATTTAAATGAGTGACATGGAGTCTTCGTGGAGAGATCCCGCCCTCTGATAGCCCTCTGCTAGTAATCCAGCAGCTCAGGGAGACAGCAGGGCTTGTTATTACGAGGAGGTTCCTACTGGAGTCAAGAGATGATGCAGCGATACAACGCATTACACTGCAGCGGTTGATATATATAACGCTAAGCATTTAGAATCCGTATTTGTCTTGGCGGCTGGCTGATTGGCGCAGTGGGCAAGGCGCTCGCCACTAACGCAGGAGACGCTGGGTTCGAGCCCAGCTCTCGCCGTTGCTATACCGGCTTGGCCGGTCGTTCATACTAACACAATTGGCAAGTGTTAGAGGGTGGGAAAGCCGGTGGGTGGGGATTATTGGACGTTGTGGACAGCGACTCCTACAGGTCGGTTTGGTGACGCCGGTGCGGCGGAAGCAGGAAGTAGCGGTGGGGGCAGCGTGAGCCTCCCACACGTTACTCCTCGCCGCTGAGAGATCGCGCTTGTTACGTTCCAGCATGTGGCTGTTGTATGTACTTCTGTGTCGCCCCCCCCCCCCCTTTCTCTCTCTCTCTCTCTCTCTCTCTCTCTCTCTCTCTCTCTCTCTCTCTCTCTCTCTCTCTCTCTCTCTCTCTCTCTCTCTCTCCTGTCCTTCATCAGGACACTAATTGGAAAACCAGCCAGTCATCCCAGCCATCAAGCAAATCACCAGTTGGCCAATCAGAAGCCCTCCTGTTTTAAAACCCATGGGGCACTTTCTGTTACCAGCCTTTCCTTTCCCTTCCTTTTGTTTCTGGTTTTGCTGTTGGTTAAATGTTATGTGACTTTAGTTAGCCAACTCTGTACAAGTGTGTGTTGATTGATTGATTGATTGATTGAAAACTTTATTAACAGATTGCAGAATGGGTACAATACAGTACGGCTCAATACACACAATTGTTAAGGGGATGCAGACCAGAGAAAGACTTTCGTCTTGTTTACATCAGGGTCCCCCGTTTTCAATTCATCTGGACATATATGACATACATGAGTCATGACATACAGATAGTCAGTACTGCTACATCTATACATTTATGACATACCAGATTTGCAAATACAGTACTGTTTGTGATACAGAAGGAGTCAGGAAAAGGGAGTATATACATTTGACGTAGAAACTGTACATTGGAGGAGGTTGGGCGGGGGGGGGGGTTGGGTACACTGGGATATTGACAACCATACTGGGTAATCTACATTGGAGGTGGTTGGGGGGGGGGGGGGGGCACACTGTATATACAAGCAAAACTGTACATTGAGGGGGGGGGGGGGGGGGGAGACACTGTACAAACAAACAAAATTGTACATTGGACTATTGACAAAACCATACTAGGTAAATGACTGTACATTGGAGGGGGTTGGGTTAGGATATTTACAGGGGCCAGTGTTGAATTGCAGTCTCCCTTAGGTGTCCCTTGAGAGAGGTTTTGAAAGTGGGTAGTGATCCACATTCCTTTACAGCTTTGGGTAGGGCGTTCCACATTGATGTGGCATAATTGCGAAACGTGTTTAGTCCCTTATTTGAGCCGAATCTGGGTTTAACATGATTTGTGGAGCTCCCTCTGGTGTTGTGATCGTGGTATTCACTGACCTTTGGGAAGTATTTTGACATGTACATGGGTACCTTGGTGTGTGTGTGTGTGTGTGTGTGTGTGTGTGTGTGTGTGTGTGTGTGTGTGTGTGTGTGTGTGTGTGTGTGTGTGTGTGTGTGTTGGGAATTGGGAATTGGAGCAGGTAAGGGGCCCAACACATTTGGTGCTACACGTAATGATAGTATTGTCTATAGACACACTAGGTCAGGAGTGATGCCACTCATTGTATGTTTTGGACATATGTTTGGTTAGGTAGTGTAGGTAGTGAGCAGTAGGTTTTATTTGACCTTTGTGTTTGTGTATAGGTAGACAAGATATTCCTTACTGAGTTAGTTGTGTTTTGTTTTACTTAGTTTATTCCTTTGGCATCATTCAAGCTCCTTTTCCCCTTGGTTGTGTGTATCATTGTCATTGTCTATTAGTCTGTTTTGTTTGTATATATAAAAGGCACAAATTCAATATATTACTTTCTTTCACCTAATTGTTGTGGGCATTGCTTTATTTATCATTCGGTTCATTTATCACAAATTACAACACAATCATCCTTTATGTTATTCACCCCTTCCCCCTAGACATACTGGGGTTGTAACATAAAATGGGGGCTCGTCCGAGATCTCCTGTAACGGGTTCCTGGTTTTGATGATTGTTTGTGGTGATGATCCACGTAATTAATTCTTTCCTACTGTTATTGATATTTTGTGATTGGTGTACTGTTGCTGTCCACTGCTGACATGGCACAGTTCACCATAGATCAGTTTGTTCAGAATCCCTCTGTTGAAATTGATGGATGATTTGTTACTGATAGGCAAGCACTATGGTCTCCAGATATCAAGGTCTCTGCTTAAAAAGAGATTAGGTCTATGGTGTTGGACAAATGGGTGGAGATGGAGATACTTGTGTTGCCAGAGCAGCCTGGTTCTAGTGCCTTGGAGGAAGAGGAGACTACAGAGGTTAGTTCTCTTTGTTTCAGGAGGAGCAACAAAAGTCACCGGTTGGCTTGGGTGCGAAGGCAGAGGTGAAACCACCTGCTACCTTACCGCGCTTCGACCCGCTCTCTCCTAGCTCAACCAGTTCAGTGGTTGATGCACGAATGAAAATTCGCTTGACTCGGCTTCACATGGAAGCTCAAGAGAAGGCTGAGGCATGACAAATTGATTTCAAGGCTAGCAGTACGCAAGCTGGAAATCGAGGCTGAAATGGCTGTTAAGATACGACAGCTGGAGTTGGAAAATGCAAGAGATGGTTTTTTTTTTTTTTTATATCTTTCTTCCCCTCCTTTTTCCCGATTTTTCTCCCATCCCACCCTTCCTGGTTGTTGCGTACTTTCCCCTACTGTTGGTCCGGGAGACCGGAGACTGTCACATGCTTTCCTCCGACGCATGTGCAGCCTGGGGCAGGCCAACCTGGCCGCGCAGGTTCTCACCGGGGAGAGTGTAGCGTGTGGGAGGCCACACTATCTCTCCTCAGTTCCAACCCTCGCTGAGCAGGCGCCCCGACCGAACTGTAGGGGTCGCTGTCCACAACGCCCAGGACCCACCCTTCAGCTTTCCCACCCCCTGATACAGCCAATTGTATCAGTGTGAGAGGCCAAGCTGATAGCAACGCCCGGGAGCTGGATTCGAACAGGCGAATCCTAGTGTCTCCCGTGTTGGTGACGAACGTAATCTCTGTGCGCCACCTGCCCCCCCTTGCCCTCTTTTCTTGATCCTCCAATCACAGCTGTCGCTTACCTCGGACTTGGTAAGCGACAGCTGTGATTGGAGGATCAAGAAAAGGGCAGGGTTTGAGATAGGTCTATTCTGTCTAGGCCATTTGACATAAGTAAAAATATATCTCTAGTTCCACCTTTTCGGGAGGCCGAAGTAGATGCCTACTTCAGTGCATTTGAGCGTATTGCTACATCCCTTCAGTGGCCGAAGGAGGCATGGCCCTATTGTTACAGTGTAAACTGAGTGGAAAAGCTCAGGAGGTGATTTCTTCTCTGTCCATTGATGATTCATTGCAATATGACATTGTGAAGTCTGTTGTTCTCCGTGCATATGAGTTGGTGCCAGAGCCTCCCACGCGTTACTCCTCGCCACTGAGAGTTCGAGCTGCTGCGGTGAAAAGATGCGACAGGCTGCCTCCTCCTGTACCGGAGGGGACACGTGATGCAAGGCTTCTGTCCTCACTACAACCGACCAGTGGAGGCACAGTCAAGCAACGTTCAAGACAGGGGAGGGTAGAATTGAAGGGGGAATTGGCGAGGCGAAATTGGGACGGGAGAAAAATTGAACATAAGGAGAAAAAGTGGATAAAAAAAAAAGAGATGCAGCGGTACAACTCGTTACACTGCAGCGGTTGATATAACGCTAAGCATTTAGAATCCGTATTTGTCCCGTGAACTGGTGAAAACTAAGGTGCATTGCTATGATTTGTGAGGTGCCTCTTGGTAATCGGATTTGTAGTATCGGGGGAGATGGTCAGATATTGACACCCTATTTTAGCCCGTATCGGTCCAACAATCAGTATAGTGATATATTGGTGCTTCCAGAACTAGAATATAGGTTCGTCTGTCTCCTGGCTCATCCTGCCTGGATCTGTAGTTTTACAGTATGTGTGTGTGAGGGCTGCAGGTGTTTGGGTCACGAGCCGATAATGGGGACGTGTGACGAATAAGCACTAAACTGCTAAGCAGACATTAAGGAGGAGGGGGAAAGTAAACAGCAAAAACAACCTTTACAGGTGGAAGCCTCAACATGAGTATATATATATATATTTTACTTTTTCTCCTTATTTTTTCTATTTTTCTCCCATGCCAATTTCGTGATTCCAATTCTTCCCTCCCCTGTCTTGAACGTTGCTAGACTATGACTCCCACTGGTCGGCTGTAGTGAGGATAGAAGCCTTGCATCACGTGTCCCCTCCGGTACACGAGGAGGCAGCCTGTCGCATCTTTTCACCGCAGCAGCTCAAACTCTCAGTGGCGAGGAGTAACGCGTGGGAGGCTCACGCTGCCCCCGCTACTTCCTGTTTCTGCTGTACAGGCATCACCCAACCGACCTGTAGGAGTCGCTGTCCACAACGTCCAATCCCCACCCACCGGCTTTCCCACCCTCTAACACTGCCAATTGTGTTAGTATGGACGACCAGCCAAGCCGTAGCAATGCCGAGAGCTGGGCTCGATACCAGCATCTCCTGCGTTAGTGGCGAGCGCCTTGCCCACTACGCCACTCAGCCGCAACATGAGTATTTTAAGAAAGAAATCAAGTCCAAAAAACAGGACAACACTCAATAAAGAGGTATTATAGAAAAAACTGAAATAAGCCACAAAAAAGGCACCTCCTAATAACGGAGTTCATACAAATAACCTAAATAACAATAAACTAAGGGAGTTCATGTGTAGTAGTGGACTAATGACAGTTCAAAGGAAACAAAATTAAACGGTCATAAACAGAAACACACTACAATAAAGGGCTCAGCTAGTAGAAAATAAATTCAAACTTAAATAGACTCAGCTTTACCATTAGGCACAGCTGCACTGAATCAGGTGCAATCAGGCCCACACACCTGCCCTACCACGAGGCAATTAACCACAGAGGCCAGTGATTGACAGCTGTCCCTCACAGGAAGACGAAGTAGACAGCTGTCCCTCACAGGAAGACGAAATAGACAGCTGTCCCTCACAGGAAGACGAAATAAAGCAAAAACCATGACAAAGTGTGCCACAACCAACCATATCAAAGTGGGTATCAAACAGGAGGGAAGAGTGTCACGTTTTAAACTGTGGATATATACCAAACAGAGAGGTAAAGACGACTTTGAACTGTTGAAACAGTAATCCAGAAATGTTTTATTGCACTGTAAAAAATTTTTTTTTATCTATTCTATTCTACTATTTTATTGCACTGCACTATTGCACTATTTTATCTTACTCTTTTTATTGTGTCTATTTAATAGGAATCAAACCATAAACAAGGTGGCCTGTTGGGATGTTAGATCCTAATGTGAAAAACTGGGATTTTATATGTCTGACTGCACTTTATGTGCTCATTTTATGCTGTCTTTTTTCTGTTGTGAAGCACTTTGAGCTGCAGTTTCTGTATGAAAGGCGCTATACAAATAAAGTTTATTATTATTATTATTATTATTATTATTATTATTATTATTATTATTATTATTATTATTATTATTATTATTATTATTATTATTATTATTATTTATTATTATTATTATTATTATATCCAAATCCAACCCGTATACAAGTACAGTACACACTGCACTGCTCCGGGCCAGTCTACGTTGGCACCACCATAGAACCATCCCTTCTTCCTTTTATCTCTCCGTTGTCATCCCTCCCTTCACTCAGTTAATTTATCCCATCAGAGCATGGCTTTACTGTAATTGACTCTCGTTCTCCAAAGTATAGCCCACAGCAGAGGACCGGCACAGTTTCTCCCATTACAGTAAGAAGGCCAGGCTGGAAACATGCGGGCTAATTTTGAATTACTGTGATATTATCGAGCAGAGCGCGATGCAAGCGCTCTCTGACCACGTGAGACCCTTGAGGAATCGAACATTGTGCCGCATTATCTGTTATCATGTAGTTGAACGGTATCATACTGGTATTACATCAGTTATATCATGATTACAAACCCATTAGGGATATTTTGGGGGGGGGGGGGTCTTATCTTTAAAATCATAATTACTCTGTGACTCTTAAGTTAACTGGAATAGTAAAAAAAATTGAAAAGAAAAAAGTTAAGTAAAGAAAACTAAATCCAATTAAGAGGAAAAACAATTAGCGGCATAATCAGTGGGCCTTATTAGCCCTTCACTAATTACAGCATGGTCTAATGTTCATATTGACCTTGGACACATGCACGCGCAAACACACACACACACACACACACACACACACACACGCGCGCGTGCACACACACACACGCGCGCGCAGCGAGCAAACACACACACACACACACACACACACATACACTTGCAATCACACACGCACACATGCACACACACACATTCATGCACACTTGCACACACACACACACACACACACTGACACACACAGAGGCATACTTTGAGGTCATCCACTGAATCCACTGATGCAAGCTGAAGATATTTTCTTTCTCGTGACTTGATGTGTTTTCCGCTAGCGTCATGGTGGAGAGCGCTGATCTAATGAGTTCGGATAGAGAGAGAACAACACTATCAATTAAGACATGGCCTCAGGGCAGGCAACGCATGAAGTGTGAGGACCTGAGAGAGAGAGACGGAGAGGGAGAGGGAGACAGAGAGAGAGAGACACAGAGAGAGAGATAGAGAGAGACAGAGAGACAGAGAGAGACAGAGAGAGATAGATAGAGAGAGAGAGACAGAGAGAGCGAAGGGGACAGAGATAGAGAGAGAGACAGATAGAGAGAAGGGGACAGAGAGAGAGAGACAGAGAGAGAGAGATGGAGAGGGAGAGAGAGAGATAGAGAGAGACAGAGAGACACAGAGACACAGAGAGAGATAGATAGATAGAGAGAGAGAGAGAGACAGAGAGAGAGAAGGGGACAGAGAGAGATAGAGACAGAGAGAGAGAGAGAGAGAGAGACAGAGAGAGAGAGAGATGGAGAGGGAGAGAGAGAGAGAGACAAGGCAATTGAAA
>NW_028173868.1:0-43982 GCF_963971535.1 Notolepis coatsorum | reverse complement strand
ATAACAGGATCTGCGGTGGTGCATTCAAATAAAGCCTGTCAGTGTGATAATGAACCGTCATACTATGAATTGAAAATGGGGGACCCTGATGTAAACAAGACAAACGTCTGCATCCCCTTAACAATTGTGTGTATTGAGCCTTACTGTATTGTACCCATTCTGCAATCTGTTAAATAAAGTTTTCATTCATTCATTCATTAATTCATTCATTCATTCATTCATACTATGGTCATACATACTGACAGTGTAAAAGTACGACAAATCAATGCTTCGTACCGTGAGGATGGAGAATAGCTCACTTAGCGCACATGTACACATTTGTATTCATTCATAGACAACATTATAGATCATAAGTATCTTGTGTTTTATTATAAATGAAAGATTTCGGAAATAAAAACATGAAGCAAAAAAGAAAACATGAAAAATGGAAATTAAGATAAGATAATCAATAAAGTATCAGATTAGAATCAGAAAGGTCTTTATTGCCAAGTAGTTTTCACATACAAATAATTTGATTTGGTTGCTTTTGGTGTGACATTAACGGACAGACAATTATGGTAGAATAAGGTAATAAAATGCTGGAATCAAATAAAATGGAATATAAACTAAATTAAAATAGAAGCACAATAGAATATAATAGAATTATAAAATAAAAATAGGCCAGGGCTCTACAACTGTGCTCAAGTTATTTCACTAATTAGAATAAAAGGAATAAAAGGAGTAAAAAGAATACAAAGAATAAAAGGAATATCATATATTATCGTATTGTAGGAGACGGGAAATCACGACCAAAGAGAGTGAAGTTTCTTTGACCACACATCAGTGTGCATCATTTAATAGCATAGCCATGGATACCACAACAAACAAAGTCAAGCGTTAATATGGCCGCTCTAGATACCCCGGATGCCCCGTGTCCTTAAAGTGACAGTGTAGGTGGATTATGTCCCGTCCAGGTAAGTGCCCATGTAAGTGCCCACTACATATGTCCCCCCAGAATTCACCCTACTAACTCACAAAACGGGTCGGTAGACGGACCTCCCGACCATAACGGCTCCGAACAACTGGAGCCGGCATATGAGCTACCGTGGGACCCCCTGGGGCCTTGCGGTGGCGGGGAGGGCAGGGGGCAAGGTGCCTAATGGGCGGTGAGGGACTCATATTTTCAAAAAGCGACCTAGGGTGACGAGGTTTAACACAGGGAGGTCGCCCCCGCCGCGGGGGCTGAGCGAGTGCCACGGGGTGATCCACATCCAAGTGAGCTGGCTTAAAGTGGAAATGAAGCAGTGAGCAATGTGATCCTAGTCTGTTTGTTGTGTACCTTGTGTAAGACAGGGTTCTATAATCAAATGTGAAATCTATCTTATTTGTCTGAAAAATCAAATATAATATCCCTGTTTTCAACATGGGCGCCGCCATTTTGTTGCTGACGTCATGGCTGACGTCATGCCGCTGGTTGGGTGTATACACTGCTGGTTAGCTGCCTATAGTGAATGGGTCAGTCAGCAAATAAAATGTTGCCTACAAAACAACGGGACCGCGGTGGTTCTGTTTGTATTGCTCCTGGCTGTTCAAACTAATTTTACCATGTGAGAGAGAGGAAAGTTGGTTAATTTCCACAAACTACCAGTGAAAAAAACAGTGTTGTTGGCACGTTGGCTCAGGCTGGCTGCACTCAGGCGGCGCGACCAGCCTGTTGGACAGGGAAGGAGGATCTGCAGCGAACACTTCATTGCCTCGGATTATGTTGTTGGGGGTGGAAGGTTTGTCCAGAAGACCACTAATCAGCTGAAGCCTGATGCGGTTCCCTCGGTCTTCGACAGACAGACCGGCGTTAGCTCTCGGGAGCGATCGCTAGCTAGTTGGCACCAGCCGGGGACCGGAGTTAGCTCTCGGGAGCGTCGCGGAGCATTCAGCCTGCTGGCTACCTAGATCCACTTCAACCAGCCGAGCGTCGGGAGCTCCAGCAGCTTGTCGATGTGCTAATAGCCTGGAGCCAGCTACCGTTAGCTTGCCGAGGCTATTAGCACACCGACAAGCTGTGTAGCCAGCTACCGTTAGCTTGCAGAGGCTCCAGCACACCGACAAGCTGTGTAGCCAGCTACCGTTAGCTTGCCGAGGTTCCAGCACACCGACAAGCTATGTAGCCAGCTACCGTTAGCTTGCCGAGGTTCCAGCACACCGACAAGCTATGTAGCCAGCTACCGTTAGCTTGCCGAGGTTCCAGCACACCGACAAGCTGTGTAGCCAGCAGGCTGAATGCTCCGCGACGCTGGTTGAAGTGGATCTAGGTAGCCAGCAGGCTGAATGCTCCGCGACGCTCCCGGTTGCTAACGCCGGTCCCCGGCTGGTGCTAACTAGCTAGCGATCGCTCCCGAGAGCTAACTCCGGTCCCCGGCTGGTGCCAACTAGCTAGCGATCGCTCCCGAGAGCTAACGCCGGTCTGTCTGTCGAAGACCGAGGGAACCGCATCAGGCTTCAGCTGATTAGTGGTCTTCTTGACAAACCTTCCACCCCCAACAACATAATCCGAGGCAATGAAGTGTTCGCTGCAGATCCTCCTTCCCTGTCCAACAGGCTGGTCGCGCCGCCTGAGTGCAGCCAGCCTGAGCCAACGTGCCAACAACACTGTTTTTTTCACTGGTAGTTTGTGGAAATTAACCAACTTTCCTCTCTCTCACATGGTAAAATTAGTTTGAACAGCCAGGAGCAATACAAACAGAACCACCGCGGCCCCGTTGTTTTGTAGGCAACATTTTATTTACTGACTGACCCATTCACTATAGGCAGCTAACCAGCAGTGTATACACCCAACCAGTGGCATGACGTCAGCAACAAAATGGCCGCGCCCATAATGCTAAATGCTTCAGAAATGCACACAACAAATCGTTTTTTCTTAGAAACTGCTTATTTTTATAACGTGATTTCTTCTGTGGCTTATCTAAATACTAATGTGATGCTATGAATATGTATTTATCGCACTGCTTCATTTCCACTTTAAGCCTGTCCACCGAGACATGTTCCGGTTTACCGCCAATGTCCACCACGAAGGTCTTACTTCCCGTCTGTAGGACCCGAAACGGGCCATCGTAGGGGGGTTGAAAGGACCCGCGGTGGGCATTGTGCCGTATGAACACGTATTCCGTCGCCTGGAGGCCGGGTGGAACACGAGTCTGTGGCAAACCATGCTGCGAGGTGGGGACCGGCACAAATGCCCTAGCGTTCTCCAAGTTTGAAACGCGCTGCTGGGTCGCAGACCAGGGGTCTGTGGTGTCAGGTAAAAACTCCCCGGGGACCCGCAGCGGTTGGCCATAGACCAGCTCAGCCGACGATGACTGGAGATCATCCTTGGGGGCGGTCCTGAGACCCAACATGACCCACGGGAGCCTGTCGACCCAACTACCATCGCTAAGGGTAGCTCGGAGAGAAGCCTTCATGGACCGGTGAAACCGCTCACACAAACCGTTAGCCTGCGGGTGATAAGCGGTAGTGCGGTGCAGTCTCACGCCTAAGTTTCTGGCAATCTCGGACCAAAGCTCAGAGGTGAACTGAGGTCCACGGTCCGAGGAAAGGTCAGACGGAGCACCGAACCGGGCCACCCACGTATATATAAACGCCCGAGCCACATCAGTGGACGTTGTGGATGACAGCGGAACGGCCTCTGGCCACCGAGTGGTTCTGTCCACCATCGTGAGGAGGTATGTGAAACCATGCGATGGGGGCAATGGACCCACCAGGTCCACATTCACATGGTCAAACCTCCTTTCGGGCACGGAGAACTGGGCCAAAGGAGCTTTAATGTGGCGGTGTACCTTAGCGCGCTGGCACATCACACAGGTCTTAACCCACCCGCTCACATCCTTTTTCAGCCCATGCCAAATGAACTTCGCTGCCACCTGCTTTTGAGACGCCCTGTTACCGGGGTGAGAGAGACCATGTATGATGTCAAAAACATGACGTCTCCAACTGCTGGGCACCACGGGTCGCGGCCGCACCGTGGAAACGTCGCACAGGAGTGTGCCGTTAGCCTCATTAAATGCCACATCCTCCAGCCTGAGTGCTGTGATGGCCGTCCTGTAGGCCTGAACGTCC
Organism: Notolepis coatsorum; assembly: GCF_963971535.1. Taxonomy (NCBI): domain Eukaryota; kingdom Metazoa; phylum Chordata; class Actinopteri; order Aulopiformes; family Paralepididae; genus Notolepis; species Notolepis coatsorum. Next base: position 39,893 of record NW_028173868.1, on the reverse strand, counting down.
AGGTCGGAAACCTGGTCTGAGGCCATGCGTGCATAGTCTAAACCAACATGGACAGCCCTGATCAAGGCCCGAGAGAGACAGTCTGCCACTAGATTGTCCCTGCCTGCGACATGCTGAATATCCGTGGTAAACTCTGAGATATATGACAGGTGCCTCTGCTGACGGGCAGACCATGGCTCACTTACTTTAGCCATAGCAAAAGTGAGTGGCTTGTGGTCTACAAATGCCGTGAACGAACGAGCCTCCAGCAGGGAACGGAAATGCCGCACGGCCAGATAGAGGGCGAGGAGCTCCCTATCAAAAGTGCTATATTTGCACTCATTAGGACGAAGCTGTCGGCTAAAAAACGCCAGTGGCTGCCAAGCCCCACTCACCCACTGCTCGTATACCGCTCCAACAGCATAGTCTGAAGCATCAGTGGTGATGGCAACAGGGGCGTTGGGAAGTGGGTGTGCCAGCCTGGTTGCATTGGCCAGGGCGGTTTTAGTATCGACAAACGCCTTGCGTCTCTCGTCCGTCCAGTCCACCACATGTTTGGCGATTTTACCCCTGAGAGCCTCGTAAAGAGGTCGCATTAGCTGAGCAGCCCGGGGGACAAACCGATGGTAAAAATTTACCATGCCAAGGAACTCTTGCAGAGCCTTGATGGTGGGTGGCAGTGGAAAATTTGCTATGGCGTCAACCTTAGATGGGAGGGGAACTGCCCCATCTTTGGTGACGTGGTGCCCGAGGAAATCGATCCTAGACAGCCCAAACTGACATTTAGCTGGGTTAATTATGAGCCCATGCTGACTGAGTCGGTGGAAAAGGGTCCTGAGATGGGACAAGTGCTCTGCCTTGGTGGTACTGGCGACTAAGATGTCATCTAGGTAGACAAACAAAAAAGGCAGGTCCCGTAACACAGAGTCCATCAAGCACTGGAATGTCTGTGCTGCGTTTTTAAGCCCAAATGGCATGCGCAAGAACTCAAACAAACCAAAGGGAGTAATCACCGCCGTCTTAGGGATGTCCGCTGGGTGGACCGGCACCTGGTGGTAACCTCGAACTAAATCTATTTTTGAAAATATGAGCTTCCGGGCCAGGTGGGTGGAAAAATCCTGAATATGTGGAACCGGGTATCGGTCCGGTGTGGTTACCTCGTTAAGGCGGCGGTAATCGCCACACGGGCGCCACCCGCCGGCAGCCTTGGGGACAATGTGAAGGGGTGAGGCCCGAGGCGCTGCCCCGACAGTACATTCAAATGAACAAAAGGTGGTGGCGTCGATCAATCGATTGTTCCTGACATCCACCAACAATCCATAGGCACACAGAAAATCAGCACCCAGCAGGGGCACAGACACATCAGCAGTAATGAAGTTCCAGCTAAACCGCCGGTCACCAAAACACAACTCCACTAGCCTACTGCCATACGTGCGGATCGTAGTACCATTGGCAGCTTCCATAGGGAGCCCATGCCCGTCGGCCAGGGTGTCCACCCTTGACGCAGGCAGCACGCTTCTCTGTGCCCCTGTGTCGCACATGAAACGCCTGCCTGAGATGTTGTCCCGAATAAACAGTAGCCTGCCGGCCCCACCAACGCTCATGGCCACTGTTGAGCGCCGGCCCGGGCGTTTCCCGGCCCCTTATAAGTACATGGGGGACGGCATTGGTTAGCCCTGGCTCCATACTTTGTGTGAAAGAAACACCAGCCAGTGTCTCTCCCTCGCTGGCGAGGGGCTGCCACCGCAGCAGCGACGGTATAATCCCCATGGTGAGAGGTAGAGGGTTGGTCATGATAGAACACGGCCGTACAGTGTTGCTGCTGGCTGGCCAAAAAGAACTTATCCGCCTCCGCGGCTAACATACGGCAGTCATTTATTGTTGTGTTGGCCAAGGCAGCCCTTACCTGAGCCGGTAACTGGCGCAAGAACAGCTGTCGGAAGAGAAAATGGTTGGGCTCATGTTCTCCCATCAACGCCAACATCCTATCCATAAGCTCGGACGGTTTACTGTCGCCCAGACCTTGCAATGAAAACAGCCGGTTAGCTCGTTCCACCTCAGACAGTTCAAAACACTTCAACAAGTGTGCCTTCAGCGTGCCATATTTATCGTGCGCCGGAGGGTTTGTGAGTAGACTCACCACTCTGGCTGCCGTGTTAGTCCCCAGCACAGCGACAACGTGATAGTACTTAGTGTCATCCTCCGTTATTTTCTTTATTGCAAACTGCGCCTCCGCCTGCACAAACCATGCAGTAGCTTGCGTTTCCCAGAACTCTGGCAATTTCAGCGCAACTGCTGCTTCCATAAACTTCAGCGCGACTGCCTGTTCCATTGTTCAATCGTTCTCGAAAGCGTCCAAGAACGTCAGGTTCACCAATGTAGGAGACGGGAAATCACGACCAAAGAGAGTGAAGTTTCTTTGACCACACATCAGTGTGCATCATTTAATAGCATAGCCATGGATACCACAACAAACAAAGTCAAGCGTTAATATGGCCGCTCTAGATACCCCGGATGCCCCGTGTCCTTAAAGTGACAGTGTAGGTGGATTATGTCCTGTCCAGGTAAGTGCCCATGTAAGTGCCCACTACAGTATGTCCCTTTCAGGTGTCACTTACCCTTATACCCTTACTTGTAATTGCAGCTACACTAATAGTTGGACACATTTAAAGTTGTGGTAAAGTGAAGGTGTGATAAATGAGTTCTGAATTGTGTTATTAACCACCCAGACACATTTAAAGGATTAAAGACATTAATAAATATTATTAAACCCAGCTCAGAAACAGCTCATCTGGCTGCTCAGACCATGTCTCAGGATTGTGGGGGACGTGGTCAGATCACGCTTGATTGACAGCTCCCTTTCAGTTTATGTGCAATTATATCCTTCGATTCAATCACTAAAATGTTCAGCTGTAAACTACTGTAACGGAGGTACCGCGAGTATATCCACAATCACGATGGACTTCATGTGTTGTGAAGTGACTGTGGCACGTAGCGGTACTGCAAGTAAACTCACTCCCCTTAAAAGGCATCCAGACCCATTACTTAGAAGTGAATTCACCTCTTGGTATAGTGGTCTGCGATATCTCCCGCGGTGCGCGAGACCGGGGTTTGACTCCCACTCAGGGCATGTCAAATGAGACCGGTTTCAGTGGTGCCGTGACCCGGATGCCTTGAGTGGTGTGAGTTTAGGGGGGTGAGTGTAACGGAGGTCCGTGAGTATATCCACAGTCACGATGGACTTCATGTGTTGTGAAGTGACTGTGGCACGTAGCGGTACTGCAAGTAAACTCACTCCCCTTACCACATTGGATGCCACGGACGCTTTTTGTCATTAGTTCATGCCGACCTTTGAGTGCCCCCCACGATATATATAGTCTGTTTGCCGTTTTCTTTTATTGGCGATTTGAATTCATATTTCATCAATGGAGCCTCGGGTTAGTGCTGCAGAGTCTCTCTGAGCTCAATTGGGAAGATACCGCCCCTATAGTCTCTCCCTGTGTAACTGCACCCCATTACTTTAGACCAGGGGTGTCAAACTCATTTTCACAGAGGGCCACATCAGCATTATGGTTGCCCTCAAAGGGCCAAAGACCGTATAAATGTTGATGTAATGTAAAATAAATGTAGCTACTCATTTACATATTGTTAAACATGTTGTTTCTGTATTTATTACTTATTCAAGTTATACATATTGCATATGCATTTGCATAGATGTAAAAATATATGTTAGCTTATGTTATTTTAACAAATAATTTTAGTTTATCAGAACCCCATATTACTCCATCAATCAATGATCAAACCATTCAAGTAAATAACAAAGAAGAATATCATCAAATACAAGCTATGACAATAAGTTTGTTCAAAACCTTTTTGTCACAGTCAAGAGGGGCAGAACTAACAACTGAGCTGCAAAGAACACGTGGGACAGATGTAGCAGATGTTACAAAAACAAATGGCTGCACACAACCTTGCAGAGGCCATACATCCAACTAATGGAAGATAGTTTAATTAACTTTAATTAACAGATTGCAGAATGGGTACAGTACAGTACAGCTCAATACACACAATTGTTAAGGGGATGCAGACCAGAGAAAGACTTTCGACTTGTTTACATCAGGGTCCACCGTTTTCAATTCGTAATGAAATTGCTATTATGTGTCTGCATGAACACACAACTGTAACTGTACTAAAAAATAACAAAATAAGGGTTGTCTCAGTTCACAACTATATTGGTCAAGTTTTGGGTGGGACTTGTTTGCGTCCCTACAGCTTCTTATTCAATTGAGCGAGATGCTCGGTTATGTCACACAGCCAGTTTGCATCGGACAGTTCAGACAATATTTCTTCAACCCTTTGTTACCTATTCCGCCTGGATATTTTTTGTATTTTGGGCTGTAAAATTGTCAAAGAATGTCTGAGGAGTAAGTGCTTTTGGCTTTTTCCCTTTGTTCATCAATACCTCAGATGTTCAACATACATGTATGTGTAAGAATGTGTAATAACTAAGGCTGTCAAAGTTAAAGCTTTATTAACACATTAACCCACAATTATTTTAACGCAGCTATTTTTTAACCCAAGATTAATGTAAAAAAAAAAAAAGTTTTTTTTTTTACATTTTTTACCAGAGCTCTTGGGGGGCCACATCAAATGACGTGGCGGGGCCACATTTGGCCCGCGGGCCATGAGTTTGACACCTATGCTTTAGACTGATGCAGGGGGAGTGGTCAGTTTGCTCATTTTACTTTTCCGTCAAGTGATCGCCGGCCATCAGAACAGCGTGGATTATGTATTTACAGTACCAACGCTGTAATCAATAAGCGTGATCGATATTTGGAATGGCGATCAGGAATTGGAATAATCTTTTTGGATAACATCTGATCTCAGGTAAGGAATTTATTTGACCAGTCTTAGGATAATCAGACCTGTTTTCACTGAGATATAAGATTTTGCCCTATGCGTGTGTGTGTGTGTGCGCGGTGATTCCTGATGAGGAAATGAGAGAATATATTTTTCAGCCCGCCTCTATAGCGTGCATAAGTACACACATACTATCGATAATCTAGCGTTTATTTGAAAACGATTCATAAATAGGCAGAAAAATTACAACGTTTTTGTGTATGCTAGAATATTCCAGTAAATGCCGTTTATCACGGCATCTATATATTTTCCTTGAAAACGAGGGCTTTTCAAAATGCTATAAAACGAAAATGAACCGATAAAAAAACAATCCGTTTCGACAATGTTGACTGCAAACAAGTCATTGATAAACGACGGCAGATTAGACACATAGCCATAATTGAGGAGAGAGATTATGCGTTCACAGGGCTATCATTGAAATGGGTGCTGGCATTCAACAGGGTTTCCAATGTTAAATGGCTGGCACTCAAACTGTTAAAAGGCATCCAGACCCATTACTTAGAAGTGATTTCACCTCTTGGTATAGTGGTCTGCGATGTCGCCCCCGGTGCGGGAGACCGGGGTTTGACTCCCACTCAGCGCATGTCAAATGAGACCGGTTTCACTACCACATCTATCAAATAGACCCTACTTGGTTATAATGTGTGACTAATTGACAAACTAGGTTAGACCACCAAGATCTGGGTTTTTATTTAATAATAATAATTATAATAATAAACTGTATTTGTATAGCACCTTTTTTGCAGCTCAAAGTGCTTCACAGCAGAAAAAATGGGCAGATCAAGAGCAAGGTCTATTTTTAAGACTTATATATAATATCTATACAGATATTGGTTGAAGAAGTTGCCCAATTTCCCATTGTCGACTAAAAACACATTTCTTCAATTAATAACTGAAATTAGGACATTTCTTTTAAATAGAAGGGTGCTGACTTGTTGTACAGATTGTGTAAGTTGCTTTGGATAGTTATTATATTGTGTAGGGGAGAAGTTATGCTAAGTAATGCTAGTTTGTATATAGTGTAGGGGAGGAGTTATGCTAAGTAACTCTAGTTATTTTTTGTATAGCTTTGCGCTCTGCTCTATTGGAACTGTCCCTTTAATCATATTCTATCATGAAAACTTTCAACCACATGCACGCTCCTCACCTGCCTGGTCACGCCCACATCCGCTCTTACATAAGCGGGGCCATGGCCATACTTCCAGCTCCTTCCCTACTTTCACCACGTGAAGTCCGTGTATAGCCCCTCTTCAAGTTCAGTGCTTTGAAGTAGGTAGTTAGTTACAAGGAGCTGTGTTGGCGTTGTCTTTTGTTTTTCCCTCTCTCACTAATTTACGGGTGAAAGAAAGGATAATGTCGTCACCACCGGAGAGTCTAGAGGATTATTCTTCACATTCGGGCTTCCTCGGGGCGTAGTGGGGCTTGCCTGCTCCACGTTGTGGCAGGCAGGTGAGCCTCAGAGGCGCCCGGAGGAGAGGGCGCTTCGCTGGGCAGTTCCCCAGCCAGCGTTGCGGTCCGGCTGTGCAGCTGGATACTATTGCCGCGAGAGGCAGTCGGCTGGTCCGACAGTCTCTCTGGTAGGTGGTGTCTTGCGACGCGGGCTCTCCACCTCTGCTCGATCACGTCAATTGGCGGTGAGCGGCGGGGGCGGACGGTCTAAACAGATGTGTCAGTTGTGCGGGGTCGGCTGCGCAGGCATACGGCCCCGCAGAGCAGCCGGCTCCAGGCGAGGATTCCTCCGACCTCTCCATTAGTGATGTGACGATTCATCGATTTGCATCGGTGCGCCGGCATAAACGTTCACGATGCGAGTGCACCAGTGGAATAAGTCCGCATCGGCAAAATTTCAGGCTGAACTCGCGATGCATCTTGTTGTAGCGTCTTTGCATCGGTCAAAACCGATGCATTCATATAATTTCCTCTCATCCACTTCTGTCAGCAGTGCACTGTGACTGCACACACAGCAGATACTATTGCTTCGCTACTACATAAGGCGAGAGCCGCGTCACAGTTATCAACAAACAGTGGAAGTCGAGGATGAGACATGAATAGAATTGATCAACATGGCTTGCTAACGCTAGTAGCCTCTGGCTAACGCCAGTTAGCCGTTCAACTAACGCTAGACAGTGTCTAACTAACTAACTAACTAACTAACTAACTAACTAACTAACTAACTAACTAACTAACTAACTAACTAACTAACTAACTAACTAACTAACTAACTAACTAACTAACTAACTAACTAACTAACTAACTAACTAACTAACTAACTAACGTGACTCTGCAACACCAGTTACATTAATGAGGAGGGGGGGGGTATATGGAAGACGCTTGACAACAGGGGTTCAAAGATAACTTCACATTTATTGGCTATTCGTTTCTTAATTATATCGCTTCATGCATCGGGCATCCAGGCAGGCTCCGTGTGTTGTTGACATCCTAGTCTAGTGTGTGTGACATCATCAACTGTCGACAGCAACTCTCTCGGGGAGGGGAGGGGCTCTCTCTCTCTCTCTCTCTCTCTCTCTCTCTCTCTCTCTCTCTCTCTCTCTCTCTCTCTCTCTCTCTCTCTCTCTCTCTCTCTCTCTCTCTCTCTCTCTCTCTCTCTCTCTCTCTCTCTCTCTCTCTCTCTCTCTCTCTCTCTCTCTCTCTCTCTCTCTTTTATTTTTTTCAGTTCAGAGTTTTTATTTGCCACATGGAATAATACAATCATAGTCTCTTCATTAAAAAAAATCATAAATAGTAATTCCATGGACAAAAGGAGCAGGAAGAAGAATAAATCGTATAGTTACCTGCCCCTTATTCCTAAACTAACATGTATTTTCTTAATGGTCGGCGTACAACCTTATTTACAAAAATAATCATTTATACCATTATAAAAGAAACACAATCCACAGTTAAACAAGACAAATTTAAATAATAATAATAATGATAAAGAATAAAGAAGAAAAAAAAAAAAAAAAAAAAAAAATATCTCACTATTCAGATCACAGTTTGATTTTCATACTGACTAAATTTTTTTTTTTTATACATTTTTTTGAATTGATAAACACTGTTACATCCCTTAAGCTCGCTATGGAGAGAATTCCACAACTTTACACCAATAACTGAAGGACACATCTGTTTAAGTGTGGTACGTGCAAACTGATGTTTAAAATTGTATTTTCTACTACTAAACTCACTTTCTAAATGAAAAAGATTTTGTAGTTTTTCTGGCAGTGTATTATTTCTTGCCCTAAACATAATTAACATTGTTTGAAACTTAACCATGTCTTCAAGTTTAATTATTCTAGATTTAATAAATAATATATTTGTGTGTTCTCGATAACTCACTTTATGTGTGATTCGTACAGCCCTCTTCTGTAGTATATATAATGGTTTTATATTTGTCCCATAAGTATTCCCCCATACTTCAACACAATAATTGATATAAGGTGAGATGAGTGAGCAGTAGAGTGTTCTCATTGCCTCATACTCTAACACATCCTTTACTTTATTCATAACAAAAATACTCTTGGACATCTTTTTTTTAACGTGTGCTATGTGCTATTTCCATGTTAATTTATCATCCATAATCACACCAAGAAAACGAAATTCATTAACTCTCTCTATATCAACTCCATCTATGGTCAGTACTATATTTTCATCTAGTTTTCGATTGCCAAAAATCATAAATTTAGTTTTTTTCAGATTCAGTGATAGCTTATTTACATCAGCAAACAAGACAAACTGTAATAGTTTTGAAACATCACAAATATCATTAATATATAAAAGAAAGAGTTTGGGCCCCAAAACCGAACCTTGCGGTACCCCACATTCAATCTTCATGAGCTCAGATTTAACATCTGCCAACTGCACATATTGTTGCCTATTGTGGAGATAACTACTCAACCATTCAAGAACCATTCCTCTCACACCATATGAAGTAAGTTAGAAATTAGAATATTATGATCTAAGGTATCAAATGCCTTTTTTAAATCAATAAACACCCTTATTGTTAATTTCCTTTTATCTGTTGCTGTTGTTATTTCTTCAATAATATTCATTAAGGCAGTCGCTGTTGATCTGTTTTGCCTAAAGCCATACTGGCTTTCGCTCAGCAGTTTGTTCTTTTCCACAAAACCATCTAACTTATGCGAAAACAGTTTTTCAAGCACTTTCGAGAACTGTGAGAGCAATGACACTGGTCTATAGTTAGTGAAGCTGTGCTTATCTCCTACTTTGTAAAGTGGGATCACTTTTGCTACCTTCATCCTGTCTGGAAAAATACCTGTCTGAAAAGAAAGATTACAAATATAACAGAGAGGTTTGATTATACAATCAATTGTCTTCTTCACTATAATCATATCTATCCCATCACTGTCAATGGATGTCTTATTCTTTGACTTTAATACAATGGACATGATTTCTGCTTCACTGACATTTCCTAAAAACATAGACTGCAGTACTTTACTATCTCCTCTCCATCCTTCCTGTAATGGTTCATCGTGTTTTTGAATGGCATCTGCCAAATTTGGCCCCACATTCACAAAAAAAGAGTTGAATTCATTAACCACCTCATTCATGTTTTTTATAGTCTTACTATTACTAATGAAATGGCTAGGCATTTTTATGGACGCTGATTTATTTCCCATTACCTTATTTAGAATGTCCCATGTGCCCTTTATATTATTTTTATTTTCGCCTAACAATCTATTGTAATAATCTTTCTTGGCCCGTCTCATAATGAATACTAACTTATTCTTTTTTTTTTTAACTTTCTTTTATTTTGTGTCATATTGAACATCACATTGCATTAATCATACAGTATAATATACTTGATTCACATAGTCAATGACATTTGTTACTCAGGCTCTTCCCTCTTATTCAATTTGTTTAAGGTATTCAGCGTAATCAAAATAAGCTGTATAATCCGAGTACGCCTCTTAAACAACCCAGTGGGGAGGGATTTTTACAATATTTTTTTTTATGATTTTTTGTAGGATAAGAAACGAAAAAATAAATAGAAAAATAAATTTAGCAAAAGGAAAAAAATATATACTTTAACAGAAAAAAAAGAACAACAAAAAAAGAAAAGAAAAAAAAGAGAGAGGGCGTCAGGCTCATGCTAATGTATCTCCAGGTACAAGGTTACAAGTGACCATCTCTGCATAAACATATCTTTTTTCAGTTGCAATTGTGCAGTCATTTCTTCCATTGTATACATCTGTCTCAGTCTCTTGGTCCATTGTTTGATTGTCGGTGGTTGATTTTGTAGCCATGCCATAGTTATCATTTTCCTTGCTATTAACAGTATCACTCTCAAGATATATAACGTATCTCCATAGTATGTGCCTTTCGGTATACATCCCAAGATATAGTACGATGGATTCAGAGGTAAGTCAAGATCTAGAATGGTTTTAATCTCATTTTTGATATTCATCCAAAATGTCTGCACCCTTGGACAGTCCCAGAAAATATGTGTATGATCTCCGATCATTCCACATCCTCTCCAACATAGTGGTGAGGACCCACCAGCAAATCCTGAGAGAACTTGAGGAGTCCTAAAGTACCTGACCTTGACCTTCCAGTCAAACTCCTTCCACATTGGGCTATTTGTGATTTTATGATTGCTTGAATGGCTGTCCTCCCATTCTTCATTTTCTATGATCACATTAGCTTCCAACTCCCATTTTTCTTTAATATAGGTGGTGTCTCCTGGATCGTCTAGTTGTAACATGTTGTAAATATTGGATATCTGCTTTCTTTCCATCAAGTTTTTTTCTATTGTGTTTATAAAGTACCGCTCCACATTTGTTGGTGGTCTCTTAATTGCTTCCCACTCACTGTGAGTCATTACATAGTGTCTTATTTGAAAGTATCTAAACATGTCTTTCGAAGGTAGATCAAAACATTGCTGTAGCTGTGCAAACGATTTAAAACAGTCTCCTTCCATTAATTGATTGATAGTAACCAGGCCCAAATCCGCCCATTTTTTAAAACCCCCATCCTCCATAGCTGGCCGGAATTCTGTATTGTCTGCTATTGGCATGGCCCTAGATATTGATCGTGGACCTCCCCCCTTTTTCCTTACACTTTCCCATACCTTTAATGTATTTGTAAGCCATTTGTTACCAAGCTTAATTTTTTTCCAGTATGCTTTCCCCAGGAATATTATGGATCTGAGAGGGGTCTTTGGAATTGAGTTTTGCTCAATCTGTACCCATCCTGAGTCTAGGTCATTTTGTATCCAATGCACAAGTATGCGTAATTGAGCTGCCCAGTAGTAGTTTCTTAGGTTTGGTAGACCAAGACCACCCTTGTTCTTTGGCAAACATAGTGTTTTAAGCCTTACTCTAGGTTTTTTCCTCTGCCAGATAAATTTGGATAGGAGTTTATCTAACCTTTTAAAGGTAGTGGCAGGTATTGGTATAGGTAGAGACTGGAAGAGAAAAATAAGTCTAGGTAGCACATTCATTCGAATTGATTCTATTCTTCCCACTAGGGAGAGAGGTAAAATGTCCCATCTGGCCATGTCTGATTTGATTTGTACAATCAACTTTTCGTAGTTTGCTTGATATAACTGATTGCTGCTGGGAGTCAAAATGATTCCTAAATACCTGAATCCGTCTCTAGCCCAATGGAAGGGTGCTATACTATTCAGATGTATTGGCCATGTTCCCACTATCATCATGGCTTCTGATTTGGTCTCATTTATCTTATAACCCGACAGTTCGCCGTAATTTCTTAATTCCATCATTATGTTTGGAATTGATTCTAAAGGGTTTTTGATATAAAGTAAAATGTCATCAGCAAATAGCGAGATCTTGTGTGTAATGCCTTTTTGGTCATCTATTCCCTGTATCTGAGGGTTTGATCTAATCATCTCCGCTAGTGGCTCTATGCCAATCGCGAATAGTAATGGAGACAAAACGTCTCCTTGGCGTGTCCCTCTCTGTATGTCAAAGAAGTGAGAGCAGTGACCATTCACCCTTACTCTAGACTTAGGATTTTTATATAAACATTTTATCCATTCTATAAATGTGTTATTGAATCCCATACCTTTCAATGTTAGTTCAAGGTACAGCCAATCAACTCTATCAAATGCCTTCTCGGCATCTAAGCCGAGAAGCATTGATGGTTCTTTTCGAAATCCAGCCACTGTTTGCAGATTTAAAGTTCTTCTGATGTTGTTAGCACCCTGTCGACCAGTGATAAAGCCAGTCTGGTCTGGGTGTATCAGTTTTGTTATATGTTTCTGTATTCTTTTTTTAAGTATAGATGTCAATATCTTGAAATCGTTGCAAAGGAGACTTATGGGCCTATAGGAACTACATCTTGTGGGGTCTTTACCTTCTTTATGTATTACCGAGACAATAGCTTCTGACCAGCTTCCTGGTGGATCTCTCTCAGATAGGGCATAGTTATAAACTACACTTAATACTGGTGTTAATTGTTCAGTGAAATGTTTATAAAATTCATTTGAAAACCCATCTGTACCTGGTGATTTATTGTTCTTAAGCATCTGAATAGTTTCCCCTATCTCCTTCTCCGTAATAGGGGAGGTTAGCTCATCCGCCTCATCTGGGGATAGTTTAGAAAGTTTAAGGTTATCTAAGAAGTTGTTGATTTTTTCTTTCTTGTTTTCCAATTGCTGTGCTTTGTAGAGGTCGGTATAGTAATCTGCAAATGCATTAGCAATTTCTTGCGTTTGCATTACTTCCATGTGTGTGCTGGGGTGTTTAATCTTTGGAACTATCCGACTTGACTGTATTTTGTGGAGCTGGAATGACAGTAGCTTGCTTGCCCTATTTCCCATCTCATAGTAATTCCTACCAGCAAATCTAAGGGCTCCTTCCGCTTTGTATGTCAACAGGTCATCTAGTTTTTGTTTGCAGGTTAGTAGAGCTTTTAAATCTTCTTCATCTCTGTTCAGTTTATGTTTCCTTTCTAGTATTTTTAACTCATTTTCTAGGTTCTGCTGTTTTTCATTTCGCTGTTTCTTTAGTGCACTTGAAATTGAGATAATTTTACCTCTCATTACAGCCTTTGCCGCGTCCCATAAAATTGATGGTGAGACATCCCCCTTATTGTTGAGATCAAAATAACTCTTCAGTTCTTCACTTATCCTCTCCCGTGTGTGAGAGTCAGACAGCATGGATACATTGAGCCTCCAATATTTAAAGATTTTATTGGTACTGAGGTTAAGTTGAAGAGTTAGAGGTCCATGATCTGAGATGGTCGCTGGTTCAATGATACATGATTCAACTTTGTCAATATCTTGCTTGGAAATACAGAAGTAATCTATCCGAGAGTAGCTACCATGGACCCCAGACCTAAAGGTAAAGTCTTTCTGCCTAGGATGGTGGAAACGCCATGCATCTATAAGTCCAAATTCTTTTATCATTGCATTCAGTGATCTAGATTTTTTTGAAATGGGTCCACAATCTACAGGCAGTTTGTCTACTTTTGGATTTAGTACACAGTTGAAATCACCGGCCATAAGGATAATTCCTTTGGCATTACCAGCCAAAAGTGAGGCTATTGTGAGGTTTTGCCCGCTGCTCACTACCTTTTCTCTGTCTTCTTTAAGCCTACTGTTAGGAATTCCCTATTCTCTGTCTTCTTTAAGCCTACTGTTAGTAATTCCCTATTCTCTGTCTTCTTTAAGCCTACTGTTAGGAATTCCCTACTCACTCTCTCTAGCCCCCACCCTCTCGTTCCTTACCCTTAGTGGCCACACCTGTTTGATATTCTATTATCTCTCGCACCTGTGGTGGCAGGCTAATTAGTCCCCCTGTGGGCTTTAAATACCAGGGCGCTTCCCCTCGTTTCGGCGTGGGGTCGTGTTGTATTCATGCCGAGTCATATTCCTAACATCTAGACTCTTTTCGGGAGATCCTCTGGTCTACCAATGCTGTAAGATGGATCTCTCCAGCCTTGAGATGTTTGCTCCAGCCTTCGTCTGCTGTCGCCGTAGCCTGTGGAGGAGACTGTTCTGCGCTCCCTGTAACTTCCACGGGAGGCACCCCAGCGCTCCACTGCAGACCCCAGCGCAGCTGTTCGTCCTGACGCACATCTAGACCAACGCGCATCTCCCGGACCTTCGAGCTTGGCACGCTCCTCCGTCCCAGCGCACAGACGCGCATCTCCCGGACCTTCGAGCTTGGCACGCTCCTCCGTCCCAGCGCACAGACGCGCATCTTCCAGACCTTCGAGCTTGGCACGCTCCTCCATCCCAGCGCACAGACGCGCATCTTCCAGACCTTCGAGCTTGGCACGCTCCTCCGTACCAGCGCACTGACGCGCATCTTCCAGACCTTCGAGCTTGGCACGCTCTCCAGACCTCAGCGCGCCGTCGCGCATCTTCCAGACCTTCGTGCTTGGCACACTCCTCCTCGCAGACGCACCCCGAGGCGTCTCTCGGATCCGACGCGTGGACGACGCTCTCGCCACCGCCACTGTTCCGACGCGCACACCAAGGTGTGGCGCGCACTCTGTTCCTGGGCTCCGACAGCGGCTACCCGGTGGACGACGCTCTCGCCACCGCCACTGTTCCGACGCGCACACCAAGGTGTGGCGCGCACTCTGTTCCTCGGCTCCGACAGTGGCTACCCGGTGGACGACATCCTCGCCACCGCCACTGTTTCCAGCTCCCTGTTCCGACGCGCACACCAAGGTGTGGCGCGCACTCTGTTCCTCGGCTCCGACAGTGGCTACCCGGTGGACGACATCCTCGCCACCGCCACTGTTCCAGCTCCCTGTTCCGACGCGCACACCAAGGTGTGGCGCGCACTCTGTTCCTCGGCTCCGACAGCGGCTACCCGGTGGACGATGCCCTCGTCACCGCCACTGTTCCAGCACTCTGTTCCTCGGCTCCGACAGCGGCTACCCGGTGGACGACTCCCTCGTCACCGCCACTGTTCCAGCACTCTGTTCCTCGGCTCGGACAGCCAGCCACCCGGTGGCGATGCCCTCGCCCCGTTGCTGTCCCTGTACCATTACGCATACGTCTGGGTGAGTTTTGATTGTGATGTCACTCACCCAGCGTAGTGCCCTTGCCCCCGTTCCCGCTGCTGCCCCTGTACCTTTACGCATACGCCTGGGTGAGTTTTGATTGTGATGTCACTCACTCAGCGTAGTGCCCTTGCCCCCATTCCCGCTGCTGCCCCTGTACCTTTACGCATACGCCTGGGTGAGTTTTGATTGTGATGTCACTCACTCAGCGTAGTGCCCTTGCCCCCGTTCCTGCTGCTGTCCCGTACCTTTACGCATACGCCTGGGTGAGTTTTGATTGTGATGTCACTCACTCTGCGTAATGCCTCTTGCCCCCGTTCCCGCTGCTGTTCCTGTACCTTTACGCATACGCCTGGGTGAGTTTTGATTGTGATGTCACTCTCCCAGCGTATTGCCCCTGTTAGTTAGTTTGGACATTTCATCTCCCAGCGTATTGCCCCTGTTAGTTAGTTTGGACATTTCATCTCCCAGCGTAATGCCTCTGTTTTTGGTTCTCACTTAGAATAGTATTTTTGGACTTTACATCTCCCCCTGTGTGTTTGTCACACGAAGATATTATTACTTTGTTCACTTTGTTATTTGGACTGTTCTGCACCTGCTCTGTTTTTTCCCTTTTGTGCATTAACTCTCTCCTCTGTTCTGCAGAGCGGCCCAGATGTTTTCCCACCAGTCCCCAGTTCCTCCCTGTCCCCAGCCCGCCTCCGCGGGCCTCTGTTCCCTCTGTCACCAGAACCTGGCCCTCGGTTCCCCAGAACCTGTTCCCTAGTTCTCCTAGTCCCTAGTCCTCTGTCCCAAGGCGTTCCCTTAACCTTCCCAAGGCATTCCCTTAACCTTCCCAAGGCGTTCCCTTAACCTTCCCAAGGCGTTCCCTTAACCTTCCCAAGGCGTTCCCTTAACCTTCCCTTAGGCGTTCCCTTTACCTTCCCATAGTGTTCCCTTATCCTGCCCGCCTCTTAAAGGCACTTTACCTTCCCCTCTTGTGTTATTCCTGTGTTTTGTGTTTTCTCCCTTAAAGGGACAGTGCCCTTTTTCCCTGTTCACAATAAATATCTGTTTCTTGGCAAACCACCATACCTGTCTTGTGTTGTGCGATTGGGGTCGGTTACAAACCATAACAGTACGACCCCACCAAATCGACGACCCCAGCCAGCACAGACGGTGTATGTTGAGTTTGCCTTTTTTTTTCTTGTTCCCTCTAGCTTCCCTGTTTGCCCAGTTTAGCTTCCCTGTTAGTCCTGTTTAGCTCCCTTGTTAGCCTGTTACTCCCCTGTTTAGCTTGTTAGTCTCCCCGGTTAGCTCCCCTGTTTGCTTCCCGTTTTGCCCTGTTTGACCCCCCTGTAGCTAGCCATGCCCTGGCAGCTAACCCAGTCCCTCAGCAGAGCCCCTGTCTGCTAGCTTAGCCCCGGCTGCTAGCACAGCCTCTATGTTTATGCAGCCCTTGCTGCTGGCATAGGCCCTGTAGCTAGCCATGCCCTGGCGGCTAACCCAGTTTCCCTCTGCATGGCCCCGGTCTGCTAGCTTGGCCCCGGCTGTTAGCACAGCCTCTATGTTAATGCAGCCTTGCAGCTGGCATAGGCCCTGTAGCTAGCCAGGCCCAAGCAGCTAACCCGGTCCCTCTGCATGGCCTCCACTTTTTTGTGTAGTTTATCCCACTGCTAGGACTGCCCTTTCAGCTAGCAAGGTCAGTTTTTCTCACACAGCTAGGACTGTCCTTCCAGCTAGCTTGTGCTCTCATGCTGGTCCAGCCCTATCTGCCAGCCTAGCTCCGGCAGCTTGCGCAGCCTCTATGTTGATGTAGCAGTACGGCTAGCATAGGCCCTGTAGCTATCAGTGCCCTGGCAGCTAACCTTCCCTCTGCTAGCCCTTTCCCGGTGCTTCCATGGTTACCCCTTAGCTACCCTGCTTGCCCCTCAGTTCTCTAGACCCAGTTCCTCTAGACCAGTTCCTCTAGACCAGTTCTCTAGGCCAGTTCTCTAAACCAGTTCTCTAGACCAGTTCTCTTGCCCAGTTCGCTAGACTAGTTCTCTAGACCCAGTTCCTCTAGACCAGTTCCCCCAGTTGCCCCTCTGCTACCCTAGTTACCCCTCGGCGACCCTGTTTCGTTTGCTAGCCCCACTCTTGTGGTGGCTTCCCCTGCTGGCTTGGCCAGTACCGTCTTGTTTTGCCCCTGCCACTCTGTCTGTATTTGTTTTGGGTCGCCGGGTGGCTCCCGTTGGAGGGGGGGATACTGTGAGGTTTTGCCCGCTGCTCACTACCTTTTCTCTGTCTTCTTTAAGCCTACTGTTAGGAATTCCCTATTCTCTGTCTTCTTTAAGCCTACTGTTAGTAATTCCCTATTCTCTGTCTTCTTTAAGCCTACTGTTAGGAATTCCCTACTCACTCTCTCTAGCCCCCACCCTCTCGTTCCTTACCCTTAGTGGCCACACCTGTTTGATATTCTATTATCTCTCGCACCTGTGGTGGCAGGCTAATTAGTCCCCCTGTGGGCTTTAAATACCAGGGCGCTTCCCCTCGTTTCGGCGTGGGGTCGTGTTGTATTCATGCCGAGTCATATTCCTAACATCTAGACTCTTTTCGGGAGATCCTCTGGTCTACCAATGCTGTAAGATGGATCTCTCCAGCCTTGAGATGTTTGCTCCAGCCTTCGTCTGCTGTCGCCGTAGCCTGTGGAGGAGACTGTTCTGCGCTCCCTGTAACTTCCACGGGAGGCACCCCAGCGCTCCACTGCAGACCCCAGCGCAGCTGTTCGTCCTGACGCACATCTAGACCAACGCGCATCTCCCGGACCTTCGAGCTTGGCACGCTCCTCCGTCCCAGCGCACAGACGCGCATCTCCCGGACCTTCGAGCTTGGCACGCTCCTCCGTCCCAGCGCACAGACGCGCATCTTCCAGACCTTCGAGCTTGGCACGCTCCTCCATCCCAGCGCACAGACGCGCATCTTCCAGACCTTCGAGCTTGGCACGCTCCTCCGTACCAGCGCACTGACGCGCATCTTCCAGACCTTCGAGCTTGGCACGCTCTCCAGACCTCAGCGCGCCGTCGCGCATCTTCCAGACCTTCGTGCTTGGCACACTCCTCCTCGCAGACGCACCCCGAGGCGTCTCTCGGATCCGACGCGTGGACGACGCTCTCGCCACCGCCACTGTTCCGACGCGCACACCAAGGTGTGGCGCGCACTCTGTTCCTGGGCTCCGACAGCGGCTACCCGGTGGACGACGCTCTCGCCACCGCCACTGTTCCGACGCGCACACCAAGGTGTGGCGCGCACTCTGTTCCTCGGCTCCGACAGTGGCTACCCGGTGGACGACATCCTCGCCACCGCCACTGTTTCCAGCTCCCTGTTCCGACGCGCACACCAAGGTGTGGCGCGCACTCTGTTCCTCGGCTCCGACAGTGGCTACCCGGTGGACGACATCCTCGCCACCGCCACTGTTCCAGCTCCCTGTTCCGACGCGCACACCAAGGTGTGGCGCGCACTCTGTTCCTCGGCTCCGACAGCGGCTACCCGGTGGACGATGCCCTCGTCACCGCCACTGTTCCAGCACTCTGTTCCTCGGCTCCGACAGCGGCTACCCGGTGGACGACTCCCTCGTCACCGCCACTGTTCCAGCACTCTGTTCCTCGGCTCGGACAGCCAGCCACCCGGTGGCGATGCCCTCGCCCCGTTGCTGTCCCTGTACCATTACGCATACGTCTGGGTGAGTTTTGATTGTGATGTCACTCACCCAGCGTAGTGCCCTTGCCCCCGTTCCCGCTGCTGCCCCTGTACCTTTACGCATACGCCTGGGTGAGTTTTGATTGTGATGTCACTCACTCAGCGTAGTGCCCTTGCCCCCGTTCCCGCTGCTGCCCCTGTACCTTTACGCATACGCCTGGGTGAGTTTTGATTGTGATGTCACTCACTCAGCGTAGTGCCCTTGCCCCCGTTCCTGCTGCTGTCCCGTACCTTTACGCATACGCCTGGGTGAGTTTTGATTGTGATGTCACTCACTCTGCGTAATGCCTCTTGCCCCCGTTCCCGCTGCTGTTCCTGTACCTTTACGCATACGCCTGGGTGAGTTTTGATTGTGATGTCACTCTCCCAGCGTATTGCCCCTGTTAGTTAGTTTGGACATTTCATCTCCCAGCGTATTGCCCCTGTTAGTTAGTTTGGACATTTCATCTCCCAGCGTAATGCCTCTGTTTTTGGTTCTCACTTAGAATAGTATTTTTGGACTTTACATCTCCCCCTGTGTGTTTGTCACACGAAGATATTATTACTTTGTTCACTTTGTTATTTGGACTGTTCTGCACCTGCTCTGTTTTTTCCCTTTTGTGCATTAACTCTCTCCTCTGTTCTGCAGAGCGGCCCAGATGTTTTCCCACCAGTCCCCAGTTCCTCCCTGTCCCCAGCCCGCCTCCGCGGGCCTCTGTTCCCTCTGTCACCAGAACCTGGCCCTCGGTTCCCCAGAACCTGTTCCCTAGTTCTCCTAGTCCCTAGTCCTCTGTCCCAAGGCGTTCCCTTAACCTTCCCAAGGCATTCCCTTAACCTTCCCAAAGCGTTCCCTTAACCTTCCCAAGGCGTTCCCTTAACCTTCCCAAGGCGTTCCCTTAACCTTCCCTTAGGCGTTCCCTTTACCTTCCCATAGTGTTCCCTTATCCTGCCCGCCTCTTAAAGGCACTTTACCTTCCCCTCTTGTGTTATTCCTGTGTTTTGTGTTTTCTCCCTTAAAGGGACAGTGCCCTTTTTCCCTGTTCACAATAAATATCTGTTTCTTGGCAAACCACCATACCTGTCTTGTGTTGTGCGATTGGGGTCGGTTACAAACCATAACAGCTATACCTTTAAAGAAATTGGGGCAGTCTTCATTTGGTGCATATATATTTAGAAAGGTTATGATTGATCCTCCTATTGACCCCAGGACCATAACATATCTGCCCTGGTCATCTGCAATTTCCTTTTCTTTGGTGAAGTATACTGATTTGTTAAATAGAATAGCCACTCCTCTCTTTTTCCCTGTTTGACAGGACGCACTATACACCTGGCCCACCCATTCTCTCTTCAGTTTCTGGTGTTCGTTCATTGATAAGTGCGTTTCTTGAATGAATGCTATAGAGCACTGCATTTTCTTAAGTTGTCCAAAAAGTTTTTTCCTCTTTATTGGGTTGTTAAGACCATTTATATTGTAACTAATACATTTAAGGCTTGTCATAATGTCATTGTATTTCGTATGTACAACATAGATCTATCTTCCATAGTATATGAGCTTGAGGCATTTGTCAAAGAGTATACAACATAAAAAACAAAACAAAATGGTCCCCTATTCACTTGTAAGGGAAAACCTAGGGCTTCCAATTTTCCAGTAAGCTGTCTTACATAAATCACAAATGAAATAATCTCCCGATGTTCTAGAGAGGTGTAGCTTTCTCTCTCAGGGAGCATATTGCACTAAGTGCAGAGAAGTTAACCACGAACGTATAGGGTTAACCTTTGCCTGGTAACACAGGCTAAGTGTGATCCGTCTATGGCTCAGTCTCTGGCCTCAGAACCACATATAAATTAAAGTAGATTTAATATATTTAAATGTTCCCAACAGGTAATTAATACTCAGGGTAAATGATAATCATATTAGTCAGCAGCATGTCCATTATTTCTTGTGTTTTACACTTATTGTAAACATTTCGTTAGTTTACTATATCTAACTGGTTTACTCATCTTTATCGTCCATGAATGATCTTAGGTCTGCGGCAGATAGTGACGTCATGGCTCCTTTCGTTCGCTGCTCACGCCCTCTTCTTTGTGTTCGCCACCTGTCCCTGTCCCTTGTCAGTTCTCTTTGTAGTTTCTCTCTTTCGTCGATTTGGACATGAATTCCCAGTTCTTTCAGTGTGGGAATTGCATATACTAACTTATTCTTATACACTTTGTATTTAGTTTCAGCAACCTTTTTTCTACATTTGATAAAATCTCTATACAGTTTGTTTTTCTTTTTACATGCATTCTCTAACCCCTTTGTTATCCATGGTTTTCTATTGTCATTACTTTTTTGTTTATGTTGAACCATTGGGCAGTGCCTATCGTAAAGTGTCTGATAGATATCCAAAAAAGTATTGTAAGCAGCATTGACGTCTTCTACATAGACCCCCTTCCATTCCTCATTCAAAAGATCATTCCTGAACATGTTTACAGCATCATCCCTTCTTAACCTTTTATATCTGTACCCATTCTCCTCCTTTGTTCTCTTCAATTGACAATCAAAAGTAACAAAAACAGGTAAGTGGTCACTTATATCATTTATGACTAATCCACTTATGATGTTACCCTTAAAGCTATTAATAAAAATATTATCTATTAATGTAGCAGATGTTTCTGTTATTCTACTTGGCTTGCTGATCAGTGGATATAACCCTCTTCCATACAATAATTCAAGAAAATCTCTCTCTGTTCAATGATTTAAAGTGGCCAAACGTTACAATATAAATACTAATTGGATAGTTGATGATAAACATTTAATTTCATTATCTGAAATATTATAAAATCATTAAGTCTGCTATAAGCCATTATCCCTTTGTGTATGATTATTATTGTCTCACAGTAGTGTATATACATTGTGTGTGTGTTTTTAGCTAAAGTGGATAGAAAAGACAGTACTATGCAAAAGTCTTCTTAGGCACCCAAGAGTTTTTATATAAATTGTCTTACAGTAGATTATTTTATTTTTAATAATAATATAAGCTGCATATAAGGAATACAACCAAATCCTCTGTCATACCATAAAATTGTATCATTATTTTGCATCGTGTTGAATCGCATCGTATCACCCCGAATCGCATTATGTTGAATCAAATCGTATCGAATTGTATCGTATCTCAACAGGGGGTGAATCGTATCGCATCGCCCGGTGCTTCAAATGTATCGTTAATGTATCGTATCGTTGGCACCGTATTGAGATGCGCATCGCATCGGCCTCAGTGATGGAGATGCACATCCCTACTCTCCATCACGTAGATACAGGCCTGGCCGTTAGCTTGTAGCTAGCCGTTAGCCGGTAACGTCCTATGGACAATTGGGATTGCATGGAGAGGACGGGGGGTTCTTGTTTGACGCCCCATGGAAACAGAGGCTTTGTTTTCCTGGGAGCCCTGATTCAGAGTCTGGGTTTGAGTCCCAAGTCTCTGAGGAGGGATGCCCTCTGCCATCCGCACTGGACATTGGCCCCCACCTTTCAAAAAGAAAGTGGGTTGTGCTTCCCGGCGCGAGGGGTGCAAGCTTGCATGTTTTTTATCCCCGAGCTCAAGGCGGCAGCGGCCCGCATAAAACGGAGCTTCGCTGCCGACGCCACTGTATCTCTGAACCATCCTGTGAGGGAGGCGGGTGTTGTCTGCCTTTTTTTCTTTGGGCTAAAGAAGAGGCAGTCGGCTGTCTGGAGTGATCAGGCCTGCAGCGCTATTCCTCACATTACACAGCTTCAGTAGTAGCCGGTAGCTAACAGTGAGCCTGTGAGAGCTAGCCGTTAGCTTGCTGCTGCGTTAGCCGGTAGCTAAACGGTGGGCTGGTAAGAGCTAGCCGTTAGCCGGTAGCTGGCCATTGGTCGGAGCTAACGGTGGGCCTGTGAAGGCTAGCCGTTAGCTTGGTGCTAACCATCAGCCTGGAGTTAGCTGTTAGCTTGTTGCTAACCATTGGCGATAGCCGTGGGGAGGTAGCGGTCCCTGAACACTCTCCCCCCCCCCCCCCCAAAATGTTTTTGGTTAATGACACAAAGGGTCCCTCTTAGGGGGGAATGTTTTTATTTAACAAAACGTGTGTTTACTTCACTGTATTTTGGGGGATACGACGTGTGCTATATGAACCCACAGCTACAAATGCTGGGGGTGCCTTCTTGCTTGGAGTTTGTGCAGATTTCTCTGAAATATGCTTGGTTGCTGTGTGTATTACAAGGCTGTGTTCTAGCACTTAGCCGGGGCTTATGTCCATTCTCTACCTAAGCCAGTGTTTTTTCTTACGTGGTAAGAGTGAACTTGACGGCTTCATTGTATGATGAGGGTTATGTGTGTTTCATGAAATACGTTTTTAGGTTAAAACGTAGCATTTTTGTCCGCAACTGGTGTGCTATTGTTAGCTTACAGAGTTATACGTATGCATGTGAACCAATGGTCCCTCTCTTCAGTCTGTTAATTTTTTCTTTGCTTAAGGGTAAAGGTAAAAAAATAGCAGGTGGCAAGTTTTTTCGCACATAAGCCAGAGCCGTGGGTAAAACTAGTTTTTTACACAAACGAGGTTATCGGCTGAGGTTGGCGTGCATGATGTAAAGCTTTTACTCTACAGGTAGGTATGTGCTTTCATATAGCGCACTATGCAACTGGTGTCACAGCTCTGCTTTTTTATGGCGTCGTATCAGGGGTGAGGTGTTGAGGGGGGTGGACAGAATAAACCTCCCCCCCGGATATAGTTATATCCTTTACGAAACTGATTGGCCGGGAGGTTGTGCCTTTCAGTTTCCCTGACGAGGGTGTTCTCTCTCCCGTCACGGGGAAGATGGGGGGGGGGGATTTCCCTGTTTCCCACACCAAATTAGGATAGGTGGGACACAGGATTCCCCCGGCCATTTGAAGACATCACAGGCGCATTTTCTTATTGGCCAAGAGACATGTCCGTGAGTTACAGGGCCTGTGCTACAGGCCGCTGTCATTGTAAAGGAGGGGATGCAATGCAGTCGAGACTGTTGGTTCTTCTGCTTTGCTTCCTAGCAGTAGTGTATATTGGGCCATTTTGATTTTTCAGAGCCTCCTCAGGGAGTTTCAGAGCCTCCTCAGAGTGTCAGAGCCTCATCCTCAGAGAGTTTCAGAGCCGCCTCCTTAGGGAGTTTCAGAGCTGGCCCAGGGTGTTTTTCAATGATTGAATCCGCTTTTTGGGACCGGTGCGCCTTGGTTGCCCAACATCATAAAAACAGCGTTTTTTATGCGGTCGGCTGGGAAGGAGATTTTTTGTCTCTACCGAGCGCCAGTGCACTAGGTTAGACTCGAGGACTAGCGTGCATCTCCGGGGGGAGATGACGGAGTAGATCAAACATTGGCAGGGTGATTTCACGGCCATTATGTGGGCCACCGGGAGCAGTGCATTCGCGTACTGACCGTCTTGGTGGCGCTCTCTGTGATGTTTTGGATCAACACGCGTACGTACCCCCCCTCTTAGGACTGGGGGTGGCGGCGTGACAAGGGCACGGGACTTGTCCTGGTCGCGCCGGACCGGATCAGTTTAACCCGGGCGCAGACAAGTTCTGGTACCCCAAAGGACCCTGAGCTTTTCCGGGGAGAAAATGCCTGGGCGGGCCGGACGTCACAGGGGTTGATGTCATGAATGTATGTGTCATGTAGGTGCCACTACGAGTTGCCCTTAACAGTGGTGTGCATTGGTCCATACTATGTTGTACCTTTTTGCACAATGTTAGGTGGGTTGGTCCTTCTCTGTTCATTTCACGGCTCCCTCCCTGCTAAACGGGGATGGGAGGGGGCTGTCGGGGAGGCTGCTTCTGTCAACTCCTCTATGCATCCCTGTGTAGGTCCCGGTCCTCCAGGCCCAGGTCAGGCCATGCCCTTGTTGACCTGTTGGCCTGGGTTAACCCTTTTTAAACCTGAAACGCCTTGAACTGCATTGTATAGCCTGTGTATACACGCAGTTATGTTTACGGGGTTTCTTAATGGGTTAAGGGAGCAACCATTTTCTGTTAATAAACATAGGGGGGTGGTTGTCTCCCCGGTGTGTTGTTAGCAGAGTCGACTCTCTGGTTGAGCCCGGGTCTGACCCCGGCTGCCCGAGAGTATGCCGCTGCATGTTTTGTGACGTCTGCCAATTGTGTCAAACTCTTTCTCTGAACCTCGACCCCACGGGATTAATAAATTGGCAGAGTCAGAGTTCGTGGTGGAGTGGTGGCTACGGCCTTGCCACGGGGTTGGGGCTTTTTGACCCCGATCCCGCGGTGTTGGGGGCTGTGACGTTTTTTTTTTTATTCACGTCCGTTCCCTGGTGGCGTGCGGGATGCGCATCCGGGTAGTTGCGGGCCCTTCTATACGAAGGTAAGTCCCGCAGTCTGCTCACCCTGTGTGTTTGAGGTACTGAACCCTCTTCGCACAGTCGGGTCCGATCTCACTTCCGTCCCTCACTAGGGGGGGCGGGGGGCTCGGATCCTCCCCGGTATTCTGATGGTTGTAGGGGACCTCAGCGGGTACATCTGTCGGGCTTTCCGCTCTGCTCCACTCTTGTGTTCCAATAGAGAAGAGCGCAAAGCTATACGAAAAATAACTAAGGTTATCCTATAACCCTAGTTATTTGAGTATAGCGAGAGCTCTGCTCTGACTCACTGAGGACCCCACGTGTCTTCCGTTTCGGCGGTGAAAGACTGGGGAAGGAGCTGGTAGTATGGCCATGGCCCCGCTTATGTATGAGGATGTGGGCGTGGCCAGGCAGGTGAGGAGCGTGCATGTGGTTGAAAGTTTTCATGATAGCATATTATTAAAGGGACAGTTCCAATAGAGCAGAGCGCTCGCTATACTCAAATAACTAGGGTTATAGGATATCCTTCGTTCTTATATAGGGTAGGGGAGGATTTATGCTAATTAATGCTAGTTTGTATATTGTGTAGGGGAGGAGTTATGCTAAGCAATGCTTGTTTGTATATAGTGTATGGGAGGAGTTATGCTAATTTACTCTAGTTATTATATAGTGTAGGGGATGAGTTATGCTAATTGATGCTAGTGCTCATATGGTGTAGGGAGGGAGTTATGCGAATACACTCTAGTTTGTATATAGTGTAGGGGAGGAGTTATGCTAATTGATTCTAGTTGTTATATAGTGTAGAGGAGGAGTTATGCTAAGTAATGCTAATTAGTATAGTGTATGGGAGGAGTTATGCAAAGTAACGCTAGTTCTTATATAGTGTAGGGGAGGAGTTATGCTAATTAATGCTAGTTATTCTAGTGTAGGGGAGGATCTTACAGAATGACCTCCTAGACCCTAATCAGTCAGGCTTCAGGACTGGTCACTCCACAGAGACAGCCCTCATTGCGGTCACAGAGGCACTTCACTTAGCAAAAGCGAAAGGCCTCTCCTCTGTCCTGATTCTCCTAGATCTATCTGCAGCCTTCGACACAGTCAACCACCAGATCCTCCTCGCGGCCCTCGCAGGAATGGGAGTGGCTGGCTCTGCGCTGACATGGTTGTCATCATACCTCAATGACCGCTCCTACCAAGTGTCATGGAGAGGGACCCTGTCGGCCACCCGCCCCCTGCGGACGGGTGTCCCCCAGGGCTCGGTTTTAGGACCCCTTCTCTTCTCCCTCTACACTAAATCACTGGGTAACATTATCACGTCTCATGGCTTCTCCTACCACTGTTATGCCGACGATACTCAACTCTTCCTCTCCTTCCCTCCCTCAGATATCCACGTCTCTGAGCGGATCTCGGCCTGTCTGTCCGACATCTCCGCCTGGATGACGACCAACCACCTCAAACTGAACCTAAGCAAAACAGAATTGCTCCACCTGCCGGCCAAATCCTCCCCCCTGACCGACCTTTCCATCACAGTCGAGAATGCAGCTGTGACCGCGTCCCCGACCGCCAAGAACCTTGGTGTTGTCCTCGACGACCAGTTGAACTTCTCTGCTCACATCGCAGCGACAACCAGAACCTGCCGATTCCTCCTGAGCAACGTCAGAAGGATACGCCCCTTCCTGACAAAAGAAGCCACCCAACTCCTCGTCCAATCAACAGTCATCTCCCGCCTCGACTACTGCAACGCACTGCTCGCTGGCCTCCCGGCCACTGCCACTAAGCCTCTTCAACTCATTCAGAACGCAGCGGCCCGCCTGATCTCAAACCTACCGAAGTCGGCCCATGTCACCCCACTTCTTAGGGACCTGCACTGGCTCCCCATTGCTGCACGAATCCGCTTCAAGGCCCTTGACCTAGCATACCGTGCGGCAAAGGGAACTGCTCCCGCCTACCTCCGGTCAATGGTCTCTAACTACACACCCTCAAGACCCCTAGCACTCACACTGGCGCCGCTCTGATGGCTGCCTTTCTGATCGCTCCGACGAGACTGTGCTTTATTTTGTTAATTTTTATAGTATTAGGAGTTTTATTTGCACCAACTGTTGGTGCATTATATGTGTATGACCGTCAGTCAATCATTGACATTGGATTAAGAAAAACTTACCGTTTGGATTGCTCTCTGGATCGGATCGCTGAACAGCAGAAATGGCCCGCCGAGATCCTTTGTTATGCCGGCCATGGCCAAGACGCCAAGAAGCCGCCGCGAAGACGAGGAAAGAGAGCCGGGGTCCGGAACAGACTGAGGTCCAAACGACACAGAACCACATTGCCCAGCATATTGTTGGCCAATGTGCAATCGATAGGAAACAAATTGGACGACATCAGAGCAAGGATCCAATTCCAGAGGGACATTCGGGATTGTAACGTCCTCTGTTTCACAGAAACTTGGCTGAGTCCAGATGTCCCGAATCACGCAATAGAACCAGCAGACCATTTCTTCGTTCTCCGCAAAGACCGGACGGCAGAAGAGTCATTAAAGAAGAAAGGAGGCGGCATTGCCTTCATGATAAACAAGGAGTGGTGCGATGTAGGCAACACAAAGGAACTGTCTACCCACTGCTCCCCAGACCTGGAGTTTATCACGATAAAATGTCGACCCTTCTTCCTCCCAAGAGAGTTAACGTCCATCATCCTCATCGGAGTGTACATTCCACCACACGCGAACACTGGGGTCGCACTTTCAAAACTTCACGACGAGGTAAACAAACTCCAGGCAGCTAATGTTGACGCGGCCATTTTGGTCTTGGGGGATTTCAACAGCGCGCGTCTTAAAAAGGTGCTGCCGAATTTCTATCAGCATGTGACCTGTCCCACCAGAGGCGAGAACATATTAGACCATGTATACTCGCAATTTAAGAATGGGTACAAGTCACAGGCTCTTAGTCCATTCGGTAAAAGCGATCACGCCGCCATCTTTCTTTTGCCGAAGTACAGACAGAGTCTCAAGCGAACGCCGGTGGTCTCGCGAGAGGTTAAGCGTTGGGCCGTGACGTCAGTGGAGTCACTCCAAGCAGTGCTGGGAAGCACAGAATGGAGTGTATTCCGTGATAACACAGCCAATATTAACGAATACACCGAAACGGTGATTGACCATGTCTGTACTCAGGTAGAAGTAATAATCCCCTCCACCAAAATTAATATCTACCCAAATCAAAAGCCCTGGGTAGACAAATCCGTCCGTGAGGCTCTGAAAGTGCGCACATCAGCATACAACACCGGGCTGGTGACAGGCAACATGGAAGAACACAAGATGGCAAGATACAACGTCAGGAGAGCAGTAATAGAGGCAAAACGGCGTTACAAGGATAAAGTTGAACTTCAGTTTGAACAGGCTGACTCTAGAGGCATGTGGCAGGGCCTCAGAACAATGACAGACTACAAAGGAACCCCCCTCAAACTGAACAGTGACATCTTAGCAAATGATCTCAACTCCTTCTATGCGAGGTTTGAGGCTGTGAATAACAACACCAGCCTACAAACCACGGCAATGGGGGGGGGGGGGGTCTGCTGATGGAGACTCAGTGTTCAGGGTAACAGAGCATGAGGTGAGACGGATCTTTAAAAAAGTGGATATCAGGAAGGCAGCAGGACCGGACGGCATCCCCGGCCGCGTCCTAAAAGTCTGTGCCGACCAACTGGCCCCGGTATTCACTGACATCTTCAACCTGTCCTTGGAACAGGCCGTCATCCCCACCTGTCTGAAGAAGTCCACTATCATCCCTGTACCCAAAAAATCTACGCCCGCTTGCCTCAACGACTACCGCCCTGTAGCCCTCACCTCCATAGCCATGAAGTGCTTTGAGAAGCTAGTGAAGGGCTACATCTGTTCCTCCCTCCCCATCAACCTGGACCCTCTGCAATTTGCATATCGCCCCAACAGGTCCACGGAGGACGCCATAGCCCATGTGCTGCACACAGCAGCATCACATCTGGACAAGAGGCAGGGGAACTATGTGAGAATGCTGTTCATCGACTACAGCTCAGCATTCAATACCATAGTCCCCTCCGAACTCATAGCCAAGCTCAGGGACCTGGGCTTGAACTATGACCTGTGCCAGTGGGTCCTGGACTTCCTGACGGGCAGACCCCAGGTGGTAAGAGCCGGCAACTGCACCTCCTCATCCATCACGCTCAACATAGGGGCCCCCCAGGGCTGTGTTCTGAGCCCCCTCCTCTACTCCCTGTACACACATGACTGCGTAGCACAGCGGAACAACAACACCATCATCAAATTTGCTGATGACACAGTAGTGGTGGGCCTGATCTCTGCCAACGACGAAAGGGCCTACCTGGAAGAGGTAGAGAACCTGTCACAGTGGTGTCAGGAGAACTGCCTCTCCCTGAACGTCAGCAAAACAAAAGAGATGATTGTGGACTTCAGGAGGTCGGGGGTCAAGGACTACAGCCCCCTCAGCATCGACGGGGCACCAGTTGAGAGAGTGAACAGTTTCAAGTACCTCGGAGCCCACATATCCGAGGACTTGACATGGACCACACACATTGACAGTGTTGTGAAGAAGGCACGACAACGCCTCTACTTCCTCAGGCGCCTAAGGAAGTTCCAAGTCAGTCAGAAGATCCTTAGGAACTTCTACTCATGTACAATAGAGAGCATCCTGACCGGCAACATCACCTCCTGGTTTGGGAATAGCACTGCACAAGACCGTAGCAGACTACAAAGAGTGACACGTTCAGCCGAACGCACAACTAGAGGGGGGCTTCCCACCCTCCAGAACATTTACAACAAGCGGTGCAAGGGGAAGGCTAAGAGAATTATTAAGGACTCGAGCCACCCGAACAACTGCCTCTTTGAACTGCTGCCGTCAGGCAAGCGATACCGGAGTCTTATGGCGAGCACAGAAAGACTCAGAAGGAGCTTCTATCCCCAGGCCATCAGGCTGCTAAACGAACAATAATCGCTAAACGAACAATAATCACTATGCAACAACCATCAAATGCACACAGCACACACACCCACACGCACACACTCACTCAAACAACAACACACTGCAGCACCCACTCTCCACACTTTAGATCACACAAACACACTTACACTTTATATTTATTGATAAAGGATTTGCACTACAACTCGTACACCTACTGTGAATTGTACCTAAACTGCACCTCGTCCATTTATGCCTTGCACTATATAGTATTGTATATTAGTACACTGCACAGTATTGTATATTGTATGGTAACTACGTCTACGAACATTGTACATATGTCTAAACTGAACACTGTGACCTCTTTTTTTACTTCTAATTTTTACTATGTTTTTATTTCATACTTACCTTGTCATGCACAGTCTCTGGAGCGCAACAGTAAGAAGCATTTTGTACAAAAGTATTCTGTACTTCTGTATGACAACTATTAAAGAAACTTGAACTTGAAACTTGAACTTGAACTCTGCATCTTCTGGCCGCCTCAGACCTACTCCTATCCAAGCTCCGGGAGGGTCATCAAAGAGAAGTCGCCTATTCTCAGTCCTTGCCCCACAATGGTGGAATGAACTACCCACCCCAGTTAGGACAGCCGAAACACGTCCAATCTTTCGCCGTCGACTAAAGACTCACTTCTTCAACCATTATCTGAATTAAAAAAAAAAAAAAAAAAAAAAAAAAAAAACCTAACTAACCATACTGTCATGCACTTGTCCTAATAAACTAACCTACACTGTAGCACTCAACACTTTGATGAACATTGTTACTCAGCTGATAGAGTTGTGCTCTTCCTGATGGCTTGTCGTACAGAACTTGTAAGTCGCTTTGGATAAAAGCGTCAGCTAAATGACTAAATGTAAATGTAAATGATGAGTTATGCTAAGTAATGCTAGTTATTCTATAGTGTAGGGGAGGGGTTATGCTAAGTAATGCCAGTTATTATATAGTGTAGGGGAGGGGTTATGCTAAGTAATGCTAGTTATTCTATAGTGTAGGGGAGAAGTTATCCTAAGTAATGCTAGTTATTCTATAGTGTAGGGGAGAAGTTATCCTAAGTAATGCTAGTTATTCTATAGTGTAGGGGAGGAGTTATGCTAAGTAATGCTAGTTATTCTATAGTGTACGGGAGGAGTTATGCTAAGTAATGCTAGTTATTCTATAGTCTAGGGGAGGAGTTATGCTAAGTAATGCTAGTTCTTCTATAGTGTAGGGGAGGAGTTATGCTAAGTAATGTTAGTTATTATATAGTGTAGGGGAGGAGTTATGCTAAGTAATGCTAGTTATTATATAGTGTAGGGGAGGAGTTATGCTAAGTAATGCTAGTTATTCTATGGTGTATGGGAGGAGTTATGCTAAGTAATGCTAGTTCTTCTATAGTGTAGGGGAGGGGTTATGCTAAGTAATGTCAGTTATTATATAGTGTAGGGGAGGAGTTATGCTAAGTAATGCTAGTTATTATATAGTGTAGGGGAGGAGTTATGCTAAGTAATGCTAGTTATTCTATGGTGTAGGGGAGGAGTTATGCTAAGTAATGCTAGTTCTTCTATAGTGTAGGGGAGGGGTTATGCTAACGAGGAATTCAGTGTGTCATCAAACCATGACTTCAGGCCCAAAATATCCAGAACGCAAAAATGGTGAAAATAATTCAGAACTCCATAGCTCACAGTCTTTAGTTTAGAAACTATTCTCTGAATTTGCTTTACCCAGACTTTAATGGCAACATGCACAGCTGTGTTCAACGTCTCAAAAGGGCACTCATACAAGGGTACTATGACTATGCTTGCACCTCATGGTACCAAAGCACCTCAAAGGTGCTAAAAACAAAATTACAAACATCTCAAAACAAACTGGTCAGACTACTGCTTGACCTTACTCCTAGAACCCACCTCACCCCTGCCCACTTTGACAACCTAGGATGGCTTAGAGTAGACAACAGAGTACAGCAACTTGCAATGGGCCTGGTCTACAAGATACACTACAAGACCAAGGTACCCATGTACATGTCAAAATACTTCCCAAAGGTCAGTGAATACCACGATCACAACACCAGAGGGAGCTCCACAAATCATGTTAAACCCAGATTCGGCTCAAACAAGGGACTAAACACGTTTCGCAATTATGCCACATCAATGTGGAACGCCCTACCCAAAGCTGTAAAGGAATGTGAATCACTACCCACCTTCAAAAGCACTCTCAAAGAACACCTACGGGAGACTGCAATTCGAAACTGGCCCATGTAAATGTCCTAACCCAACCCCCTCCAATGTACAGTCATTTACCTAGTATGGTTGTCAATATTCCAATGTACAGTTTTGCTTGTACAGTTGTACAGTGTCCCCCCCCCCACCCCTCCTGGACTATATACTTCCCCACTGTATTGTTACTTTATTCTAACTAGTCTATATAATCGTATAATTGACCACATCTGCCCAGATGCACAGCCCTGGCCTACTCCTATTCCTATTTTATTTTTACTTATAAGTATACTATATCTATCTATTGAGCTATATTTCATTTAGTTTATATCCCACATAATTGTATTCAACCTCTTATACAGTCGTACAGCCCTGGGCCCTCATTTATCAATGCTGCGTACGCACAAATATGTGCGTAAACCTTGCATACGATCATTTCTATGCAAAGTGTGGGATTTATCTAAATGAACGTGTGCTTGAGATTGTGCGTATATCATGTTATCGGAATACTACGGGGTGCGCTGACTGCGCTCGGCAGGGAGCTGTTTTCAGAGATAGGGCAGTCTATTTGCAGAGAGAACATAATATTAACTAGAGTCCGCTACCCGAGACACAAAACGCACAAACTCCACCCTCGGGTCTTTGGCCACCGGCACGGTCCATCGTGATATATTGGAGATGGATCGAGCAATAGACTGTTACTGTACCACCCATGTAGCTGTCAAAGCTCCATCACAAATTCAGTTATGTGGGCGGCTAGGTGGTGCAGTGGGCAAGGCGCTCACCACCAATGCAGGAGACGCTGGGTTCGAGCCCAGCTCTCCGCATTGCTATCAGATTGGCTGGTCGTTCATACTAATACAATTGGCAGTATTAGGGGGTGGGAAGCTGATGGGTGGGGATCGGACGTTGTGGACAGCGACTCCTACAGGTTGGTTGGTGCGACTGCGCAGCAGAATCAGGAAGCGACGGGGGCGGCGTGCCCTTCAAACGCAGACCCCCGACACTGAGAGATCACGCTGTGCAGGTGAAAAGATGCGACTGCTGCTTCCTCGAGTACCGGAGGGGACACGTAATGTAAGGCTTAGTCCATGTTGCAGCCGGCTTGTGGGAGGCATGGCCTAACAACATTTGAGACAGGGGAGGGTAGAATTGGACGATATACGAAATTGGGATGGGAGAAAAATAGAAAAATGGGGGAAAAAAGTAGATACAAAAAAATAATATATTCAGTTATGTGAATAGAAAGGGATTCCACTCAGTTAATGTTGCGATGCGCATTTGGCTGATACATGTCGTTGCTGGTGACTGGGAGGAAGGCACACATTGTATTGAATTAAATTGTAATGTTATTACTCGGGTATCTGTAATTAAAATATCGCTTAAATGCAGGTGATCGGGGTTATCCACTGAAGCCATAGTTAATGACTCTGACTAACCCAACGAACGACCCAACAGGAGTGCAATTATAACAGGCTCATGTGCGAACAAGAGCCCTTTAGAGCGCAGTTGGCCTGCTTGTTTGGCACGGGGGGACGGGACGCAGAACATCCCCATCCAAACGCGATTAAATATTGTTTAAAATAAAAAGCAAAATACTATTATTTTGTGTGTCCAAATAAGATTGGTCACAACAAAATGCTTTCTAGCTTCAATTTGTTGGTTAGAATAGATGACCTCCGTTGAAACTTCACTGAGAGTGAGATTGATAATTCTAAATTCCGTGCTTAGGAAGGAAAATAGAACACTTTCTACCCATTATTACTTGACTACTGTAATGCACTCCTCACTGGCCTCCCAAAAAAAACCACAGAACGACTCCAACTCATTCAAAACTCGGCAGATAGGCTACTAACTAGAACCAAGAGGAGAGACCACATCAGTCCAGTATTAGCTAACCTACACTGGCTTCCGGTAACATTTAGAATTGATTTCAAGGTCCTCCTCCTTATATACAAAGCACTAAATGGAACAGGACCAAGCTACATTGCAAATTCTCTAGTCAACTATGTCCCTCCTAGAACATTGCGATCATCTAATACTGGTCTATTGAAGGTTCCATGCCACAGTCTAAGGAAAATCGGGGATGCAGCCTTTGCAAACTATGCACCAAAGGTATGGAACACACTACGTATGGACATTAGGGAAGCTAGATCTCTTAATATTTTCAAAAATAAGCTAAACACGTACCTCTTCACCATAGCCTTCTAATACACTCCGCTGTTGATTGTACTGTAGCACTATTTTACTCTGTCCATTCTATTGCATAATTTTACTATCTATTCTATTCTACAATTTTATTGCACTGTATTATTTTACTCTGTCTATTGCTTTTTATTACAGGTTCAAAACTGTCAGGTATTAAACTGTGTGGGTATCTAACAAGAGACTGTCAGCTTTAAAACGGTGTAGGACCCAGGCCTAGAACTGCACCCTGCGAGAGGGAACTGCGCCCAGAGAGGGAGGTTTGCCCTGGGTGGGAGGTTCAAAGGGTCAAAGTGGCTATCTTTATCTTTATCATGGATCCCCATTAGTCATCACCGCAGCAACAACTAGTCTTCCTGGGGTCCAGGAGGGAAGACGGTCAAGTTTTAAACTGTGGATACCAAACAGAGAGGTAAAGACGACTTTGAACTGTTGAACAGTAATCCTGCAACTATTTTATTGCACTGTAAAATATATATATTTTTTTAATCTATTCTATTCTACAATTGTATTGCACTGCACTATTGCACTATTTTACTCTGTCTATTTTTATCTTACTCTTTTTATTATTGTCTATTTAAAACTGAATCAAATCATAAACAAGGTGACCTGTTGGGATGTTAGATCCTAATGTGAAAAACTGTGATTTTATATGCCTGCACTTTATGTGCTCATTTTATGCCTGTCTTTTTTCTCTTGTGAAGCACTTTGAGCTGCAGTTTCTGTATGAAAGGTGGTATACAAATAAAGTGTATTATTATTATTATTATTATTATTATTATTATTATTATTATTATTATTATTATTATTATTATTATTATTATTATTATTATTATTATTATTATTATTATTATTATTATTATTATTTTATTATTATTATTATTATTATTATTATTATTATTATTATTATTATTATTATTATTATTATTATTATTATTATTATTATTATTATTATTATTATTATTATTATTATTATTATTATTATTATTATTATTATTATTATTATTATTATTATTATTATTATTATTATTATTATTATTATTATTATTATTATTATTATTATTATTATTATTATTATTATTATTATTATTATTATTATTATTATTATTGATAAATGAAGGCCCAGGCCTATATTTTATTTCATAAATATATTAATCTATGTGTGTATTTTAAAATTATTTTATTTGCTTTTAAAGCTCTTCATGACCTTGCCCCACCCTACCTCTCTGAGCTGTTGCAAGTCTATACACCTTCTCGCTCTCTCAGGTCAGCTGACCAGCTGCTCCTAGTAGTGCCTACAACTAGGCGTAAGCTCAGGGGGGACCGTGCCTTCTCCGTTGTCGCCCCCAAAATGTGGAACGAGCTGCCACTGCAGATTAGGCAGGCCTCATCACTGCCCCGTTTCAAAGGCCTCCTTAAGACCCACCTTTTCTCTCTGGCTTTCGACACCATGTAGCTTGTTGATTTTATGATCTTATTGTCTTACTGTGTTGTTGTTGTATCGTTTTGTTACTGTGTCCTTTGCTTTTAAATATTTTTTAAGTACTCTGATCTATTTAAATTTGTATTGCTGCCTATGTTTACCTTCTTTTTTTCTTCTCTTTTTTGGTACTCTTGTTTTTTCTGTACAGCACTTTGTGCCCCTGTGGCTGTTAAAGCGCTTTATAAATAAAGTTGGATTGGAGTTGGATTGTACATGTGCGTAGTATAGTGTGTGTATCCACTCTCACACTGATAATGCCTTTTCACACTGTAAAGAATAGATGCAGACAGTCAGGGCCGCCTCAGGGGGTGTGCGAGCAGTGCGGTCGCACAGGGCCTCGCGGGAAGGGGGGCCTCGCACAAAAAAAAATAAAAAAAAATAAAAAAAATAATATTTTGTATTTGTTATTTTTTTTATTTATTTTTTTATTTTTATTTTTATTTTTTGTGAGGCCCCCCTTCCCGCGAGGCCCTTTTTCATCACAGACCTAAAATCTAGTTTTGCTTATATGCTTATACATTTCACATTAGACACGTTCCTGGCTCTGAGGCTCTGCAGGCAGCAGAATTGGTTTCAATGAGGGGAGGGGTTACAGCCAGGTAGCGTCTGTTGAGTTAATTGTGTGTGTCTGTGTGCGTGCCGGGGGGGGGGGGGGGGGGGGCGTGAACCGACTCATTGCCAGCGATTCGACTCACGCTCACGGCAATGAATCGGCTCTTATGAACGAGTCGCTCATGACCGACCCATCACTAGCGTCTGACTATTTCGCGCGTGCAGCATTGGAGGTTATGCCAGCCAAGGTGAAGAGGACATCGTTCGGCAGATGGACTGAAGATGAAAGTTGTTGCATGTTAGACAATTCAGTCAGGCTAGCCATCCCAGCTAAAGACAGGGACAGCTAGTTAGCTTTAGCTACGTTATAATATTAAGTGTGGTTCAGTGGAGATATAGCCATGATGATGTCGGCTAGTAGCTAGCTTAGCTAAAGGCTAACTAGCGTTAGCTAACCTAGAGACAGCGCATGCAGCCAAGATGAAGAGGATGGTCGTTCGGCAGATGAACTTCGTCAACTCCACGCGGTTGTCTCCATCCTCTTGGACGTTTGGTGAGTTTTTAATGCACTCTATTCTATTCCCGCCGTGGATATCTCTCTCTCTCTCTCTCTGGAGCCAAACTGGCCGACTAGCTGTTGTAGTACTAGTAGCTAACGGTGTGTGGCCTGGTGTCAGCACCTGTATTGCTTTTCTCACATTGTACAGTTTTTCAGTGGTAGCCGCATAGCTTGCTTCTGCGTTAGCTAATGGTTAGCGATAGCCGGGTTGAGCTAACTGTTAGCCAGTTAGCTGTTTAGCTACGACGTTAGCTGCCGGCTGCGCTCGGCTGGGAACGTTAGTTTGATGCTATCAGTTAGCCTAGAGTTAGCTGTTAGCTTGTGCTACGACCATTGACATTAGCCGTGAGAATAGCAGGGGGTTCTGGCACTCTGACTACGACATCATCTTTGACAGAAGATGTAGTCGGGCCTGCACCATGACAATGCTCCGGCCATAGCTTCTTTTTGTCCCGCCAGTGCGAGGCCTTTCGTCAACGTGGAGACCTGTGTTGCGGCCTTTCGCCCTGCGTTCCTTGGTGCAGGTAAGATGAATGAAAATGTCATGACATTACCCCACTCTTCCTTCCTTCCCCTCCCGAATGTTTTGTTAATAACGATGTTTTTTTCCAGGCAAAACATATGTTACTTCACAACATTTGGAGATACGACATGTGCTGTGTGTGAATTGTCTTGGTCGTTTGTGTAGCTTGGGTAGCGTTGGGCCGTTGGCCAAAGCTGTGTGTGGCCTGGTGTCAGTACCTGGCTAGCCTATTTATAATAATAATAACTTTATTTGTATAGCACTTTTCATACAGAGGTTGCAGTTCAAAGTGCTTCACAACAGTAAAAAATACAGGCATAAGCGAGCATAAAAAGATAGACAGGTAGAATCACAGTGTTTCACATTAGGATCTAGCATCCCAATAGGCTCTCCGCTTACAGTTTTCAGTAACACAAATAGTAAAAATAGTTTAAAATGATTCAGTTTAAAAATAGTAAAATAAAAATAAAATAAAATAAAATAAAAATTATAAAATAGAACGGACATAAAAAATACAGGCATGAGCGAGCATAGCAAGATATGGCAAGTGACAACAATGCATAGACATAAGATTACAGTCTGTTCTAACAAACCAAACTGCCATGTATTAAAGTTTACAGACAATCCATGCTGATTGATCTGCCATAAGCAAGTGACATAGACATAAGATTACAGTCTGTTCTAACAAACCAAACTGCCATGTATTAAAGTTTACAGACAATCCATGCTGATTGATCTGCCATAAGCAAGTGACATAGACATAAGATTACAGTCTGTTCTAACAAACCAAACTGCCATGTATTAAAGTTTACAGACAATCCATGCTGATTGATCCACCTCACCCCTGCCCACTTTGACAACCTAGGATGGCTTAGAGTAGACGACAGAGTACAGCAACTTGCAATGGGCCTGGTCTACAAGATACACTACACGACCAAGGTACCCATGTACATGACTAAATACTTCCCAAAGGTCAGTGAATACCACGATCACAACACCAGAGGGAGCTCCACAAATCATGTTAACCCAGATTCGGCTCAAACAAGGGACTAAACACGTTTCGCAATTATGCCACATCAATGTGGAACGCCCTACCCAAAGCTGTAAAGGAATGTGAATCACTACCCACTTTCAAAAACACTCTCAAAAAACACCTAAGGGAGACTGCAACTCGAAACTGGCCCCCTGTAAATGTCCGAACACAACCCCCGCCAACACCCCCCCCCCCCCCCCACTCCTACCCCCCCCCCCCCAACCACCTCCAATGTACAGTCCCACCCCCCACCTACCCAATCCAATGTACAGTTTCTACGCCTAATGTATATACTCTTTTCTTTCTGGACTCTTTTTGTATCACAAATACAGTACTGTAATTGCAAATCTGGTATGTCATAAATGTATAGATGTAGCAGTACTGTCTATCTGTATGTCATGTATGTCATATATGTTACGATGAATTGGAAATGGGGGACCCTGGTGGAAACAAGACGAAAGTCTTTCTCTGGTCTGCATCCCCTTAACAATTGTATGTATTGAGCTGTACTGCACTGTACCCATTCTGCAATCTGTTAATAAAGTTTTCATTCATTCATTCATAAGCAAGTGACATAGACATAAGATTACAGTCTGTTCTAACAAACCAAACTGCCATGTATTAAAGTTTACAGACAATCCATGCTGATTGATCTGCCATAAGCATAAGATTACAGTCTGTTCTAACAAACCAAACTGCCATGTATTAAAGTTTACAGACAATCCATGCTGATTGATCTGCCATAAGCAAATCATAGTGTTTCACATTAGGATCTAGCATAGGCTCTCTATTCAGTAATACTCCTGTAATTCAAATAATAAAAATAGTTTAAAATGATTCAGTTTAAAAATAGTCATCAGTAAGAAGTAAAAAGTGCAATAACCGACGGACATAAAAAATACAGGCATGAGCGAGCATAGCAAATAATAAGAATAGTTTAAAATGATTCAGTTTAAAAATAGTTATCAGTAAGAAGTAAAAAGTGCAATAACCGACACATGAATTTGATAGGCAGTGTAAAAGAGTAGGCAGGGTAAGAATAAATACAAGTTGTGTCAGGATATCCCTGATGTTTCCTCTTGCCACTAGGTGGTAGCAGATATCTATCAGTGAAATGCCTGAGCAAAGAGATAGGTTTTAAGCTGTCTTTTAAAGATGTCTAGCTGATGTCGGCCATTGGCTCCTTGCTGCTTTGTTTTCTCTGGTATAGACCCTCTTCTCTTTGGATTTAAGTGTTGATCTTTGTCCTTTTGGATCTATGTATATTCATGTTGCCTTTGTGAAGTTATCTTTTCCTTCTGTTTTGTTCTTCCATTAAAAGTTGAATATCCTTTAGGGGCTCATCTTTGCTTATCTCTCTCATACATGCTCTCTCTCTAACACACACACACATGACAAACACACATGCTCTCTCTCTCT
>NW_028173869.1:5000-10269 GCF_963971535.1 Notolepis coatsorum | reverse complement strand
AGTGGTGAGAGCGCCCCCTAGGGGTATAGGTTCCACAGGGCCTGCCTACCTGCCGGGGCAGTGTTTACTTCATATGGGCGTATAAAACACTCCGCTCTTACCACCACATGGCTGTAGCCGGGATTCATCAGAGGAGGCCTCCGTCCCGGCGCTCTCAGTGCACCTCATTTAGGAGGGAATGTTTCAACACACTATATTTCTCTCTGACTCCTTTACAATCACATGTTTCACATTCCCTGACTACTGGACCCCTATGTGTGTGTGTGTGTGCGTGTGCGTGTGCGTGTGCGTGTGCGTGTGTGTGTGTCATAAAAGACACCCATCACTGTGTCCTTTATGAGAAGGTTGGTTGGTCCTCGCTGACGGAGAGGCGCAACAAACACTGGTATTTGTTCATTCTTAATGCCCTTATTGGTAAGATACCTCCGTATACTACATCATTATTGGTAAGCTACCTCCTTATACTACATCATTATTGGTAAGCTACCTCCTTATACTACATCATTATTGGTAAGCTACCTCCTTATACTACATCATTATTGGTAAGCTACCTCCTTATACTACATCATTATTGGTAAGCTACCTCCTTATACTACATCATTATTGGTAAGCTACCTCCTTATACTACATCATTACTGGTAAGCTACCTCCTTATACTACATCATTACTGGTAAGATACCTCCTTATACTACATCATTATTGGTAAGCTACCTCCTTATACTACATCATTATTGGTAAGCTACCTCCTTATACTACATCATTATTGGTAAGATGCCTCCTTATACTACATCATTACTGGTAAGCTACCTCCTTATACTACATCATTATTGGTAAGCTACCTCCTTATACTACATCATTATTGGTAAGCTACCTCCTTATACTACATCATTATTGGGAAGCTACCTCCTTATACCACATCATTATTGGTAAGCTACCTCCTTATACTACATCATTATTGGTAAGCTACCTCCTTATACTACATCATTACTGGTAAGCTACCTCCTTATACTACATCATTATTGGTAAGCTACCTCCTTATACTACATCATTACTGGTAAGATACCTCCTTATACTACATCATTATTGGTAAGCTACCTCCTTATACTACATCATTATTGGTAAGCTACCTCCTTATACTACATCATTATTGGTAAGATGCCTCCTTATACTACATCATTACTGGTAAGCTACCTCCTTATACTACATCATTATTGGTAAGCTACCTCCTTATACTACATCATTATTGGTAAGCTACCTCCTTATACTACATCATTATTGGGAAGCTACCTCCTTATACCACATCATTATTGGTAAGCTACCTCCTTATACTACATCATTATTGGTAAGCTACCTCCTTATACTACATCATTATTGGTAAGCTACCTCCTTATACTACATCATTATTGGTAAGCTACCTCCTTATACTACATCATTATTGGTAAGCTACCTCCTTATACTGCATCATTATTGGTAAGCTACCTCCTTATACCATTATGTCCCTGGGTTTGCTCTGAACAGGGTAAATCTACATGTTGCTACGATGCCCCTCTAGCTCATGAACTCCAACAGTCCTTAAAGCTTACTTTTGTCTCACCTTATTGTTATGGTTTTATATGCTGTGTGATTTTACATGCCTTTTTTTAGCTTATTTCTGTATGTACACTCGACTGTAAAATGAGGGAAACCTCAGTTGCCTTTTGAGGCAGGGGAACTATGTGAGAATGCTATTCATCGACTACAGCTCGGCATTCAATACCATAGTCCCCTCCATACTCATAGCCAAGCTCAGGGACCTGGGCTTGAACTATGACCTCTGCCAGTGGGTCCTGGACTTCCTGACGGGCAGACCCCAGGTGGTGAGAGCAGGCAACTGCACCTCCTCATCCATCACCCTCAACATAGGGGCCCCCCAGGGCTGTGTTCTGAGTCCCCTCCTCTACTCCCTGTACACACACGACTGTGTGGCTCAGCGGAGTAGCAATACAATCATCAAATTTGCTGACGACACAGTGGTGGTGGGCCTGATCTCTGCCAACGACGAGAGGGCCTACCTGGAAGAGGTCAAGGTCCTGGCGGGATGGTGCCAGGAAAACAGCCTCTCCCTGAACGTCAGCAAAACAAAGGAGATGATTGTGGACTTCAGGAGGTCGGGGGTCAAGGACTACAGCCCCCTCAGCATCGACGGGGCACCGGTTGAGAGAGTCAACAGCTTTAAGTACCTCGGAGCCTACATATCCGAGGACTTGACATGGACCACACACATTGACAGTGTTGTGAAGAAGGCACGACAACGCCTCTACTTCCTCAGGCGCCTAAGGAAGTTCCAATTCAGTCAGAAGATCCTTAAGAACTTCTACTCATGTACAATAGAGAGCATCCTGACTG
Source organism: Notolepis coatsorum (assembly GCF_963971535.1). Classification (NCBI taxonomy): domain Eukaryota; kingdom Metazoa; phylum Chordata; class Actinopteri; order Aulopiformes; family Paralepididae; genus Notolepis; species Notolepis coatsorum. Next base: position 7,884 of record NW_028173869.1, on the reverse strand, counting down.
GCAACATCACCTCCTGGTTTGGGAATAGCACTGCACAAGACCGAAGCAGACTACAAAGAGTGACACGTTCAGCCGAACGCACAATTGGAGGGGGGCTCCCCACCCTCCAGAACATTTACAACAAGCGTTGCAAGGGCAAGGCTAAGAGAATCATTAAAGACTCCAATCACCCGAACAACTGCCTCTTTGAACTGCTGCGGTCAGGCAAGCGATACCGGAGTCTCAAGGCGAGCACAGAAAGACTCAAAAGAAGCTTGTATCCCCAGGCCATCAGGCTGCTAAACGAACAATGAACACTACACAACAACAACCATCAAACGCACATAGCACACACATCCACACGCACACACTCACTTTAAACAAACACACTGTAGCACCCACCCCACACACTTTATAGCACACACCCACTTTAAACAAACACACTGTAGCACCCACTCCCCACACTTTATATTTATTGATAAAGGATTTGCACTACAACTCGTACACCTTACTGTAAATTGTACCTAAATTGTACCTCATCCCATTTCTGCTTTGCACTATATAGTACTGTACATTAGTACACTGCATAGTATTGTATATTATATGGTAACTCAGTTACGTCTATTCTGCATCGAACATTGTACATATGTCTATACTGAACACTGTGACCTCATTTTCTACTTCTAAATTACATGCTATACTATGTTATTTGATACTATCTTGTCTAGCACAGTCTCTGGAGCGTAACAGTAAGAAGCATTTTGTATGAAAGTATTCTGTACTTCTGTATGACAACTATTAAAGAAACTTGAAACTTGAAACTTGAGTTTAATTCCTTGTCGTCTCCTAATCGGACGTTGCGTCGTGATGAAGACGATGATGTGCGGAGAGGAAAGCGTAACTGTGTTTCAGGACGATCAGAACATCTCGCGCTCGACGCCTCCTCAGTTTAACCCTGTCACTACCACACTACCAAAGGGTTAACCCGTTCACTACCACACTACAGAAGGTTAACCCTTTCACTACCACACTACAGAAGGTAACCCTTTCACTGCCACACCACAGAAGGTTAACCCTTTCACTACCACACTACAGAAGGTAACCCTTTCACTACCACACTACAGAAGGTTAACCCTTTCACTACCACAATACAGAAGGTTAACCCTTTCACTACCACACTACAGAAGGTAACCCTTTCACTGCCACACCACAGAAGGTTAACCCTTTCACTACCACACTACAGCAGGTTAACCCTTTCACTACCACACTACAGAAGGTAACCCTTTCACTACCACACTACCAAAGGGTTAACCCTTTCACTGCCACACGACAAACGGTTAACCCTTTCACCACCACGCCACAGAAGGTAACCCTTTCACCGCCACACCACCAAATGGTTAACCCTTTCACTGCGACAATACGGAAGGTGAACCCTTTCACCGGCACACGACAAACGGTTAACCCTTTCACCACCACGCCACCGAAGGGTAACCCTTTCACCGCCACACCACCAAACGGTTAACCCTTTCACTGAGACAATACAGAAGGTTAACCGAGCGGCGCTGAAGGTGAGGGCGACTCGGGGAGGATGGACGAGGGAGACGTAATGGTGCGTGGGAGGAGGAGGCGCCGCTCGCCTAAAGCAGGCGCCTGTCAGTCATCATCATGGAGCGATCTGCTTGATACTCGCACAGTCTGACTTTCCTCATCATTGAGAACACGGCATACCACTTCTGAGGGCTTTGAAGACTCACACACCACACACACACTTATTACACACGCACACACACCGCTGCTAACAGATACCTTCTATTGTACAAGTTTGTATAGATGGAATATACGTTGTGTATTGTGTTTAGTTCTATAGTTTCTCCCTGACAAAAGAAGCCACTCAACTCCTCGTGAAATCAACTTGTCATCATATCTCGCCTCGACTACTGCAACGCGCTACGCGCTGCTCGCTGTCGTCTGGCAATTCGGAGGTACCCGGTTCGATTCCCGCTCCTCCCGGGCAGCGTGTCGATGTGTCCTTGAGCAAGACACTTAACCCCCTAACTGCTCCCGATGAGCAGGTTGGCACCTTGCATGGTCGCCTCCGCCGTCGGTGTGTGAACGGGTGATATGTAAGTAACAAATTGTAAAGCGCTTTGGATAAAAGCGCTATATAAAAAAGCAGCCATTTACCATTTACCATCTCCAACCTTCCAAAGTCAGCCCATGTTTCTGTGGTGGAAAATAGCCGAAGCTAATAACTTACTTAAGATACCTGGTTAAATACGATTTATTAACTTAATCCAAGTATCAATACACACTAGTAAGAGTTAGGCTGGATGACTTTCCATGAGGTGGCCAGCTAGGAGACCAGGGAAGAGGGAGCCTTCGCCGGATCTTGAACCATCTTTATACAAAACTGGAAAGGGTGGGGGGTCAAAGGAATGTGACATCCATCTTTGGGGACATAATGGAAAGGTGGGAGAGGAAGGAATGCGGGTGGGGATGTGGATAGGAAGGAAAGATGGGTAGATCAAAGAGAGGGAATGAAGTCTTATCTTCCACAGTCCCCCCCCCCCCCGCTTCTTAGAGACCTGCACTGGCTTCCCATCGCTGCACTAATCCGCTTCAAGGTCCTCGACCTGGCATATCGTGCGGCGAAGGGAACGGCTCCCGCCTACCTCCGGTCAATGGTCTCTAACTACACACCCTCAAGATCAAGACCCCTCCGCTCTACAGTACATCTTCTGGCCGCCTCAGACCCACTCCTCCTATCCGAGCTCCGGGAGGGTCATCAAAGAGGAGCAGGCTATACTCGGTCCTCGCTCCGCGATGGTGGAACGCACTTCCCACCACAGTCAGGACAGCAGCCGAAACACGACCAATCTTTTTTCGCCGTTGACTAAAATCCCCC
>NW_028173870.1:0-34692 GCF_963971535.1 Notolepis coatsorum | reverse complement strand
CGCCGTAGCCTGTGGAGGAGACTGTTCTGCGCTCCCTGTAACTTCCACGGGAGGCACCCCAGCGTTCCACTGCAGACCCCAGCGCAGCTGTTCGTCCTGACGCACATCTAGACCAACGCGCATCTTCCGGACCCTCGGGCTTGGCACGCTCTCCAGTCACCAACGCGCATCTGCAAGGGCTTGGCACGCTCTCCAGTCTCCAGCGCGCAACGCGCATCTTCAAGGGCTTGGCACGCTCTCCAGTCTCCAGCGCGCAACGCGCATCTTCAAGGGCTTGGCACGCTCTCCAGTCTCCAGCGCGCAACGCGCATCTTCCAAAGATCCTTGTGCTTGGCACACTCCTCCTCGCAGACGCACCCCGATGCGTCTCTCTGTTCCGACGCGCACACCAAGGTGTGGCGCGCACTCTGTTCCTCGGCTCCGACAGCGGCTACCCGGTGGTCGACACCCTCGCCACCGCCACTGTTCCGACGCGCACACCAAGGTGTGGCGCGCACTCTGTTCCTCGGCTCCGACAGCGGCTACCCGGTGGACGACACCCTCGCCACCGCCACTGTTCCGACGCGCACACCAAGGTGTGGCGCGCACTCTGTTCCTCGGCTCCGACAGCGGCTACCCGGTGGACGACACCCTCGCCACCGCCACTGTTCCAGCACTCTGTTCCTCGGCTCCGACAGTCGGCTACTCGGTGGACGACACCCTCGCCACCGCCACTGTTCCAGCACTCTGTTCCTCGGCTCCGACAGTCGGCTACCCGGTGGACGACACCCTCGCCACCGCCACTGTTCCAGCACTCTGTTCCTCGGCTCGGACAGCCAGCCACCCGGTGGCGATGCCCTCGCTCCGCTGCTGTCCCCGTACCATTACGCATACGCCTGGGTGAGTTTTGATTGTGATGTCACTCACCCAGCGTAGTGCCCTTGCCCCCGTTCCCGCTGCTGTCCCTGTACCTTTACGCATACGCCTGGGTGAGTTTTGATTGTGATGTCACTCACTCAGCGTAATGCTTTTTGCCCCCGTTCCCGCTGCTGTCCCTGTACCTTTACGCATACGCCTGGGTGAGTTTTGATTGTGATGTCACTCACTCAGCGTAATGCCTCTTGCCCCCGTTCCCGCTGCTGTCCCTGTACCTTTACGCATACGCCTGGGTGAGTTTTGATTGTGATGTCACTCACTCAGCGTAATGCCCCTTGCCCCCGTCTCGCTGCTGTTCCTGTACCATTTCGCATACGCCTGGGTGAGTTTTGATTGTGATGTCACTCACCCAGCGTATTGCCTCCTTTAGTTCTCACTTAGTTATTAGTTTGGACATTTCATCTCCCACTCTGTTTTGTTCTCTCGTGGATATTATTTTGGACATTTCATCTCCCACTGTGTGTTTGTTCACACGAAGATAGTATTTACTTTGTTACTTTGTTATTTGGACTGTTCTGCATCTGCTCTGTTTGTTCCCTTTGAATATTAACCCTCTCCTCTGTTCTGCAGAGCGGCCCAGATGTTTTCCCACCAGTCCCCAGTTCCTCCCTGTCCCCAGCCCGCCTCCGCGGTCCTCTGTCCCCAGTTCCTCCCTGTTCCCCAGCCCGCCTCCGCGGGCCTCAGTCCCCTCTGTCACTAGTTCTCCCCTTTCTAGTTCCACCTAGTTCCTGGTCCCAAGTCCTCCCCTTCTTGTTCCACCTAGTTCCTTGTCCCTAGTTCTCCTTGTCCCCAGTTCTCCTGTTCCCTAGCTCTCCTTGTCCCGACCTCTCCTAGTCTCTAGTTCCTAGCGTTCCTTTATTGTTTCCCCTAGCGTTCCTTTAACCTTCCCTTAGTGTTTCCCTTTCCTGCCCGCCTCTTAAAGGCACCTTCCTTCCCCTCATATTATATTCCTGTATTTGTGATTCTCCCTTAAAGGGACAGTGCCCTTTTTCCCTGTTTTTCCCTGTTGTTCAATAAATATCTGTTTCTTGGCAAACCATCATACCTGTCTTGTGTTGTGCGATTGGGGTCGGTTACAAACCATAACAGTTACATTGCAAGTGACGGATGTTACATTCCGAATGTGTGTTGTTAAGTCCGATTATGACCCCTTTGTTTGAAGTATAATTTACACATTTTAGTTACACTTATTGAGATAAAGATGAGCCTGCAATAAGAAATGTTTTGACCTTTTGGATTTTGAGATGGGTGACAAAATACACAGCATTATGGATGTTACGGAAATTGACAAGCTTTTCGGACTCACTGAACACATGATGAAAACTCTGTGAATATCTTTTTCAAAGAATAACATGTTTACTATCACTTTGTAGGGAAGGCTTTGAGGTACCCAAAGAGCACATTCAGGAAAACCTGGCATTTCCTCTCAAGGAATGAATCACAAAGTGCCGTTATGGATGTTACATTTTTGCGTTATGGATGTTAAATGTCTGAAATAGACAAAAAACACTATCAAAAATGTGTGTTGTTAAGTCCGATTATGACCCATTTGTTTGATTTAAATCAGAGGTATTTTATGACTCCTTGTTTGATTAAAATCCAACGTATTTCCAGACACAACTTTTTCACACATTGTTGATCTAGGCAGAGCAGTGTCCACGTTAGCCTACTGCTAATCGGCTGCTGTCGGCCATCTCCCCCTCGCGTCTGCTCAGCCTACATGTGTATTTGTTATTGTTTTGCAGAGTATCGTGACAAGAAACCCACCCCAAAAAAACACAGAAACCCCAAATGAAACCAAACAGAAAGTAAATGAGTATTATTCCAGGGATGACATTTCAAGACGGGCCCCAGGAATGAAGGATGCAGTGACCATAAGAGAAGGAGTCAAGCAGAGGGTTCAGAAACGCCACATGTCCATGTCCCTTATGGAGGCTTACCGCTGCACGTCCAACCAAAGAGGACAAGTCCTGGGTCAGTTTTGATCAGATTCGTGAACACCTCAATCCTCACATGGCTAACAGAGGGAGATACCATTTCTCTGAACCAGTCCAGGCAGAGTGAATTGGACTTGATTTTTTATAACTTTCTTTTTCATGGTGAGGTTGAAAACCCACCCATCAGTTTCCCACCCCCTAATACTGCCAATGTGTATTAGTGCGGACGACCAGCTAAACTGAAAGCAATGTGGAGCGCTGGGCTCGAACAGGGAGGCGAACCTGTTCGAGCCCAGTCTCCAGTATTCGTGGTGAGCGCCTTGCCCACTGCACCACGTAGCCGCCCTAGAAAACACTTTTTTATGTTAATCAAATAAAGAGCTATTTTCCAAAAACTTTCTGTAATTTATTTTCAGAAGTGACTGATATTTTGAAACTATTTAAGACAAAAAAAAAGAAAAGATTTAAATTTTTTTTGTGATTTTTGTGATGTCACAGTATGATGTCATAATATAACATTCTAGAACATTTGTGATGTCACAGTATGATGTCATAATCAAACATTCTAGAACATTTGTGATGTCACAGTATGATGTCATAATCGAACATTCTAGAACATAGGTGTCAAACTCATGGCCCGCGGGCCAAATGTGGCCCGCCATGTCATTTGATGTGGCCCCCCAAGAGCTCTGGTTATAAAAAAAAAAAAAAAAAAAAAAAAAAACATTAATCTTGGGTTAAAAAACAGCAGCGTTAAAATAATTGTGGGTTAATGCGTTAATAAAGCTTTAACTTTGACAGCCTTAGTTATTACACATACATGTATGTTGAACATCTGAGGTATTGATGAAGTAACAAAGGAAAAAAGCCAAAAGTACTTACTCCTCAGACATTCTTTGACAATTTTATAGCCCAAAATACAAAAAAGTTCCAGGCGGAATAGGTAACAAAGGGTTGAAGAAATATTGTCTGAACGGTCAGATGCAAACTGGCTGTGTGACATAACCGAGCATCTCGCTCAATTGAATAAGAAGCTGTAGGGACGCAAACAAGTCCCACCCAAAACTTGACCAATATAGTTGTGAACTGAGACAACCCTTATTTTGTTATTTTTGAGTACAGTTACAGTTGTGTGTTCATGCAGACACATAATAGCAATTTCATTACGAATTGAAAATGGGGGACCCTGATGTAAACAAGTCGAAAGTCTTTCTCTGGTCTGCATCCCCTTAACAATTGTGTGTATTGAGCTGTACTGTACCCATTCTGCAATCTGTTAATTAAAGTTAATTAAACTATCTTCCATTAGTTGGATGTATGGCCTCTGCAAGGTTGTGTCCAGCCATTTGTTTTTGTAACATCTGCTACATCTGTCCCACGCGTTCTTTGCAGCTCACAGGTGTTAGTTCTGCCCCTCTTGACTGTGACAAAAAGGTTTTGAACAAACTTAATGTCATAGCTTGTATTTGATGATCTTCTTCTTTGTTATTTACTTGAATGGTTTGATCATTGATTAATGGAGTAATATGGGGTTCTGATAAACTAAAATTATTTGTTACAATAACATAAGCTAACATATATTTTTACATCTATGCAAATGCATATGCAATATGTATAACTTGAATAAGTAATAAATACAGAAACAACATGTTTAACAATATGTAAATGAGTAGCTACATTTATTTTACACTACATTAACATTTATACGGTCTTTGGCCCTTTGAGGGCAACCATAATGCTGATGTGGCCCTCTGTGAAAATAAGTTTGACACCCCTGTTCTAGAACATTTGTGTTCTATATATATGGTTTGACCCTCAAAATGGTGTGGTAATATTGCCTTGGAATTTCATAATTAATATGTGTGAATAAATTGGAGAACCATAAATATAAAGCCAGATGTACCTTTCAATAGCAGAGTGGACTCAGTGGCTAAACAGTCTCAACTGTCAGTTGAGACAGCTGCATCAGATAACAGCTGCAACAGTTATTTCAACCCCCACTCAAGCAATGACTAAATTAGAGAACAAACGACACCTTCTCGAACTGACTGTATGTAAATGCTGATCAGAGAGAGCTGGGTTGACCACAGGGCAGACCAGTTTAGACTTGTTGAAGCATGGACACTAACTCACAGACAAAGTAATCTATTAATCAACTGTTTAGTATCAAAAGGTCTCATATGATGTCTGGTATCAGTCTTAGAAAGCACTGACTGTACTTGGATGATATTAGACATCTATAGCCATACCAAAGGGTTAAAGCGATCATGTCACACCCCCCCTTGTGAGACAAGCCAGGTCCCTTCATCTCAGCAAAAGATCACACGGACGTGGGCCACCGATGGGCCCCTTCTGTCTGTCCCATCACGTCCCCACAACCCCAAGGGGGGGGGGGCTGCCAGTGCCCACAAGGACACCCCCCACAAGAGATCAACCCCCACAAGAAGACGCTAGGATTGGACCAGCCATATGTATTATTGGCTAGAAATGATAGGATATAAGGCCCTACATAGGGTTATTCAGGAGCTCTCAGGCCGGAACCAACCAGGGGTCTGGGGGCTCCCCCACCGCTAAACCACCCAGAAACCACCGTGAGCTGATGCATTTTACGTGAGTAAAATCATGGGAAACACCAAATGGTTGTTTATAGATTAGAGTAATGTTGTACAGATCCCTGATCTGTAAACCAGATTTACTCATGTATAATGTGTACAGTAAACCATGTATGTTCAAATTATGTTAACCAGGTGACTGTTTGATGTGCAGTATTGAGGTTTGAGATGCAAACCTGATTGTGATATTTCTGTACAACAGACAGCTGTTAAGGTTATCTGATCATCTTTTGTATGTAGAAGTCAACCTTCTATTCACCTTGGACTCCTGGCTCTGATCAAATAAATCAGCTGAGTTGAACTACAATTCTGGTTTGTCTGGCGTACACGTTTTATTCTTCATCTGCATTAAGCCAGATGAGGAGACCAACCATTCTATCAAGTATGAATCTTTCCTCCTCCGTCCAGATAATCAATCTCATTGTATTGTACTACAATAACCTCAAATTATTGTATAAAGTCTGTGGGAATTTACTACAGAAATGGTGCCGTGCTGCCCCACCCTTTGTGTCTCCCCCTGGAAAGGTGCGGTAGGGTCTTGTAATATGTATCATATCTGGATCTTGCTGTGTGTTGGGGACACGGGGCGAAGAGCTGGGGTGTTGCTGCGTTTGAAGTGATTAACGATGGGCTTGTTGTCTGAATGGATGAGGGAGAGGAGCAGGATGGAGGTTGGTTGTGTACGCCACTGTTTGGGGCCCGCGGTGAATATGGCGTCTGCATGCAGGGTTGGGGGTTGCGGTGTCTTAGCTTGTGTGTCCGGAGGTATGACGATCGCGCTTGTTGTGCAGTGAACATGCAAACGTAGGCTTTTTGTGTTTGTGTGTTCATTCAGACACAGGAGGCCGGTCTCGGCCCAGCGGGCCACGGGGGTTAGTTAACTCGTATGGAATGTACTTTATGAGCTATACGGGGGAGTTGCACCAAGAAGGGTGGTGGCGCACAGACTATCTGGTCATGTTGTGGAAGATAGCGTCGCATGACGGCAGGTAAAAGGCTTTTCTTGCTAGGAAGCACGGTTATTCTGTTGTATACGACAGGGGCGCGTTCTGAGTATATAATTGCCCTAAAATTATTCTCAGGAAGAGGGCGCAGGTAAGACGAGGAGATTTGACTGTTCTGAAATGGAAGGGGAGCTGGGTCCAAGGTGCATTGTGTCCCTGCTTGTAGTCACAGATAGCGGGACGGGGACCGTGAGTGACGGGTCAGTATGGGCATAATTGCGTCGGGCTAAGGGTTCTGTTACTATTTCAGAACATACGAGTCAAGTATGGTGAAAGGTTGTTAGACCCTGGCATGATCAGCGCAGGGGTCTGTGCGATTGCAGGATTAAAACGTAGTAATTGATGGAAATGTAGGGTGCCGGCGTGTTCAGGGTGCGTAGTATGTTCTATGGTAGGATTATAGCACAAATTAAATGTAGATATATTTGCCGTCCTTAGGCATAGTGTCCTTTTTAAGCTTGAGCGAAACCGGCCTGTTGATTAATTACGTTCGCTGTGATACAAAAACGATTCGGTCGAACTGACTGATAAGTACTTAATGGTTTTGTTATGATATTTTAATGACCAACGGACATATTATGTTTGAGGCGAGTCCCTGCTGTTGGTTGGAGCTGGCTAGCTCTGTGGAAAAGTCCGCGGTGAAGCTGGGGACGTTACGATGGCGTTATGAGAGAATTGATTAAACACTGTGGCGGCGATTACAAGTAAGAGGCGGTTGAGACGCAGGGTGGCAAAATTGTGGCCGTTTTGAGGGTTATTATTAATGCGGTAACGTGGTAAATGATATTAAGGATTCGCTGCTTGGTGACGTCATGGTGTTGTGGAGAGTATGTAACGTTCGCGGTGCTATGGAGTGAGGCGGAGAAGGTAGGAGAAAGGGTTCGTGTTGAACTAGGTGTGCGGCGTTGGTTGGTGTAAATGTTTTAAAAATTATTTTCTATTAGGGTGGTTGGCTATTTGAAGCTTGTGTGAATTGTTTATGCTTTGGATGGTACTGAGCGAATTGCGTGGATGAACGGATCTTGAGAGGCACGGCTCCCGTGAGGGCCTTGAACGTCGCATTAGAGCTGGCTAAAGCTAGTTAGCTTGCATGCCGTTGTTTTGTGGCGTTTGGGGGGCGGCATATGTTACGTTTCGAGTTTTGAGAAAGATGTTGGGGAAGGGGTAGAGAAACGTGATAAATGTCGTGGCAGAGTATGAATATCGGGGCAGGTTATTATGAATGTCGTGGCAAATTTTGGTTGTCGTAGGCAACGTTATAACAGCCGCATCGGTTGCCACTGCGCATGCGCGGTGCAACGTGGATTGGGTCTATTCGAAGTAGTTCGCTCAGGGGATAGAAACGGGTAAGAGGGTATTCTGCATTTTGTAATATGGCGGTGTTTGTATATTGTTCATTGTATTTTTGTGTAAGCAGGGGAAGAGGTGTAACATGTATAGGGATTGATTATAAATATGTACAGCTCAATACACACAATTGTTGAGGGGATGCAGACCAGAGGAAGACTTTTGTCTTGTTTACATCAGGGTCCCCCAGTTTCAATTCATCAGATAGTCAGTCAGTACTGCTACAACTACATACCAGATTTGCAAATTCAGTCACCCGTGTTAAAATTGAGAGTGGCTATGGGCTGAATTTGGAAAATGGCTCTACACTAGAGTTACATGTTGCTTGCAGTAAAATCAATTTAGGACTAACCACTATAAATGTTATGCTGAGATGAAACATGCTTACATGTAAAATGTTCTATAGTTGATAGCGTATTTCCAGTTTTTTAATTTGTGTAACGTGTACAATGGTAAGCTTGAGGATAATAATGTTGTGTTTTATGTAGCTTGAATTAAGATGCTTGTATAGAATGCATGGATGTTGAAATGTCAGATGTTGATACTTGATATAGCTTTAATGACACCATTGATTTAAATAGGATAATGTTTATATTAGTTGCTAAATGTTTTATAGTGAAATTTGATACAAGCCCGGTTGTGGAGCAGGATAATTTACTGATGCTTGTTATGCCTTGCACTATATAGTATTGTATATTAGTACACTGCACAGTATTGTATATTGTATGGTAACTATGTTTGGTTTATATGCTATTTTGATGACTGTATGATGGTATACTACGTTTAGACTCTAGGGGACAGCTGCCCCTGGGGAATGAAATGTGTGAGTGTTACCCTTTTTGGTGTTTACAGGAGGGCCCGAGGGGGGTCGTGCATACAGCGGTTGTTTACAATGGCTGTTTGTTCTTTTATGACAGGATGGAGTGAGATTAGATGCAGCAGGAGAGGGTCAGAGGTGAAGATGAAGGAGACAGTTGTAGAGTGAGAGAACAGTTGGCAGTTATTTTTATGACGAGGGAAATGTTGAGACAGGAAGAGCGCTAATACAGAACACAGCTGGGTGAGTGAGTGAGGCAATCAGGGAGGTAGTCGTTCAATGGGATTATGACTTTTGGAGGGCTAGCTTTTTGGTTGGGGGAATAGCGGTAGACTCTCAGGGTACTAGGACTGCTTTGAGGTTCTGTCGTTGAGGGAGAGTTCCTAGACTCTCTCTGGCAGTAGGTAGGAGTGTAGAAATTAAGTGTGAATTGTATTAGCCAGGGATGAGTGTAGCCGGATGAGAGAGTAGAAGAGATGAGCGCAGGGGAACTAACCCATTGTCGGTCTGTGGTTGATTAACGAGTGTATGAGAGAGATATATGTTTATAATATGAATGATTACTGGAGCTCGTAATTTTGGTTGAGCTGGTACAGATGGTATTTTTTATTTAAATTTAATTTTTGTATGTATGTGTGAGATTGAGATGTCCTTTAGTGAATGATTGAGCGGGGGATGGGGGCAAGGAGGCTTTGTCTACCCATTCACACACAGGCACACACACACACACCCATTCACATTCACACACACACACACACACACACACACACAGACACGCACACACACACACACACGCGCACACACACAGACACACACACACACACACAGACACACACAGACACACATTCACACAATTTGGTCACACACGCAACTTAGCTTTCACTTAAGGTGAGACTAGTCTTAAAAATAACAAAATGTGTTTAGGTAAGGAGTGTATCGAACCACTTGGGTTATACCATTATCATTTGTTTCATATCATTTGTTTTACTGCATTTGATTTGATTTCTGTTGAATGTTTTGTAGGGATGAGGTATTGAATTAAAATTTTTGGATTTCTTTTCTATTTTTATCTATGATTGTGTGGCCTGAATGGGTGTGGATGGAGCCTGTAGAGGGTGACTGTGCTGGCTTGAAAGGTTTTAAATTTCTTTTCTTTTCTTTTTTAATAACCATTGAGGTGGTCTACATGTGACATCTGTTGGAATGTTTTTTTGATTATTTGCGTTTTGTTTGTTGTTTCTCTATGATCTGGGGAGAGGACGGTTGGAGCGTGAGATACATTGGATCAGATCAATGGCAGTTAAGTGGTCCCATTACGTTTTGCATAATGATTAACCATTTGGCGTCTCTTGAGAAATATTTGACATATTGTATAAGGAAAATTTGTTCTGTGTTTTTGTTCCCTTGCAGTTCAGTCGGAGAGGGAGGATGGACCATCACAAGTGGGGGGATCATGGGGAAAATGTGTAGGAATACATTTCATTAGATTATGACACGATGGTGTGACCCGTTCAGTCAGTTCCTGTGGGAGATTGTTGGATTATGAAGAGAGGTCGCTTGGGACTCTACCCCTCCTTCAATATAAGCCCCGAATACAAAGGCCGGAGGTTGAGACATACCTCCAGACTGACGGAGTCGTTCGTCTGTAGATCCATGGAAATACAGTCATGGGACAGAATATGACGAGGTCCAGGCCTAAAAACAGTGGCTTCAGCTGAGGCTGGCCGACATGGGGTGGAGGGGGGGGGGCGAAAACGGTCGGAGACTGTGCAACCAAAGCGTTGAACAAGGGCCTCTGTGTGATTGATTGGTGTGTTGGACGGGAAGTGACTGAACGGTAACAACTGGTATAGATTATGACACAACGCAAGAGTACTAAACTAAACACATACACATAGGTAGAGTAAAAAGTAAGGTGTAGGTTATGGCCGATATGGTGAAATTTTTTTTCCCTTGCGTGATGCTCCTCCCTCCCTGTCCGTCTGTGCGCGGAGGTGGTAAGGTTTATGTCCATAGGGATGTTCATAAAAGGGGGGAGAGGTGAGAAGACCAACTGAGTTGATTGTGCAAAATGTGATTGGGCTGACTTGGAAAAAGAATTAACAGGAGAGGAGAAGCAAAATGTATGAAAGAATGAAGAATAATCTCTGTGTCTCCACAGATCATGTCAACGGATACCATAATTTAAAAAAATTGTGTTTTACTTTAATGTGTAATGTTTAGATTACATTGTTTTAATTGTTTTCAACAAATAAGCCTCTGGCTGTGAGCCCAGAGGAACAAAGCCTGATGATAGTAGGTGGTAAACACTGTTTCATTAAGGCAGAATATGTTAATTGGGGAGCTGGATGAATGGGTCACCAGGATTCCCCGGGAGGGGGCCATAGTCAGGGGAATGTGGGGGAGAAAAGAAGAAGACAAGAAAAAACTCATTGATGATATGTACCAAAGAATAATGGAAAAAGAAATGTGAGAAAAAAGGAAAAATTGAGAAATTTGAAAAAAAATGATTTTTATTATTATATTGTATGGTTAGTATGTATAGAAAATCAAGTCAATATACAGTATGTGACAATGAGAATTGTCAAAGTGGGGAAATGTGGTAATATTGCCTTGGAATTTCATAATTAATATGTGTGAATAAATTGGAGAACCATAAATATAAAGCCAGATGTACCTTTCAATAGCAGAGTGGACTCAGTGGCTAAACAGTCTCAACTGTCAGTTGAGACAGCTGCATCAGATAACAGCTGCAACAGTTATTTCAACCCCCACTCAAGCAATGACTAAATTAGAGAACAAACGACACCTTCTCGAACTGACTGTATGTAAATGCTGATCAGAGAGAGCTGGGTTGACCACAGGGCAGACCAGTTTAGACTTGTTGAAGCATGGACACTAACTCACAGACAAAGTAATCTATTAATCAACTGTTTAGTATCAAAAGGTCTCATATGATGTCTGGTATCAGTCTTAGAAAGCACTGACTGTACTTGGATGATATTAGACATCTATAGCCATACCAAAGGGTTAAAGCGATCATGTCACACCCCCCCTTGTGAGACAAGCCAGGTCCCTTCATCTCAGCAAAAGATCACACGGACGTGGGCCACCGATGGGCCCCTTCTGTCTGTCCCATCACGTCCCCACAACCCCAAGGGGGGGGGGGGCTGCCAGTGCCCACAAGGACACCCCCCACAAGAGATCAACCCCCACAAGAAGACGCTAGGATTGGACCAGCCATATGTATTATTGGCTAGAAATGATAGGATATAAGGCCCTACATAGGGTTATTCAGGAGCTCTCAGGCCGGAACCAACCAGGGGTCTGGGGGCTCCCCCACCGCTAAACCACCCAGAAACCACCGTGAGCTGATGCATTTTACGTGAGTAAAATCATGGGAAACACCAAATGGTTGTTTATAGATTAGAGTAATGTTGTACAGATCCCTGATCTGTAAACCAGATTTACTCATGTATAATGTGTACAGTAAACCATGTATGTTCAAATTATGTTAACCAGGTGACTGTTTGATGTGCAGTATTGAGGTTTGAGATGCAAACCTGATTGTGATATTTCTGTACAACAGACAGCTGTTAAGGTTATCTGATCATCTTTTGTATGTAGAAGTCAACCTTCTATTCACCTTGGACTCCTGGCTCTGATCAAATAAATCAGCTGAGTTGAACTACAATTCTGGTTTGTCTGGCGTACACGTTTTATTCTTCATCTGCATTAAGCCAGATGAGGAGACCAACCATTCTATCAAGTATGAATCTTTCCTCCTCCGTCCAGATAATCAATCTCATTGTATTGTACTACAATAACCTCAAATTATTGTATAAAGTCTGTGGGAATTTACTACAATGGCCCACCGAAGTCAAACACATGTGGGTAAAGCCCTATTTTTGATAGTGTTTTTTGTCTATTTCAGACATGTAACATCCATAACGCAAAAATGTAACATCCATAACGGCACTTTTTTGTGATTCATTCCTTGATAGGAAATGCCAGGTTTTCCTGAATGTGCTTTTTGGGTACCTCAAAGCCTTCCCTACAAAGTGATAGTAAACATGTTATTCTTTGAAAAAGATATTCACAGAGTTTTCATCATGTGTTCAGTGAGTCCAAAAAGCTTGTCAATTTCCGTGACATCCATAACGCTGTGTATTTTGTCACCTATCTCAAAATCCAAAAGGTCAAAACATTTCTTACTGCAGGCTCATCTTTAACGACTGCTTAGCAACGGAGTCGTATAGTTATTAGCTCGGTTAGCTAACGTTAGCTGTGTCGACTAAATGACACCTTCAATGAAAACGTGGGACTGAAAAAAGCACACGAAGATACTATAGCTCATAACGTAATGTGAATAGTAATGTCAACTTCACACATTAGCTATGATGAGATGTGATGCTGCCCAGTGGTGCAGTCGTAATATGGGCCGAGGCCAAACGCCACGTGCACGCGCGGACCCGCATACATGTCTCTCTCCTCTTTCATGAGTCGGAGCTGGGGACGAGACGGGCGGTCTTTTGTCACATAACACACGCCCAACACTCACACACACACACACACACACACACACACACACACACACACACACACACACACACACACACAGACTAGGTGACGAAGCCCAAACGTCGTTTGACCGCGTATGCCCAGCACTGCACCCCTGATACTGCCTGCCTGGCGTTGAGAGACTACATGCCCTTGTGGGGCCTGCATACCCAGCATGCCTTACGGTAGGACAGGACAATACATCACGTGGCTTCGAGCATGTGCTTCTAGTGCTGGCCTGCTGATAATAATAACATAATAATAATAATAATAATAATAATAATAATAATAATAATAATAATAATAATAATAATAATAATAATAATAATAATAATAATAATAATAATAATAATAATAATAATAATAATAATAATAATAATAATAATAATAATAATAATAATAATAATAATTATATTATTATATAATAATAATAATAATAATAATAATAATAATAATAATAATAATAATAATAATAATAATAATAATAATAATAATAATAATAATAATAATAATAATAAGTTATAACAGTTTGAGACCCACAAGAGACTACACATGATGACTACACACATTGGCCTTTTAATATGGATAACATTCAAAGACATGATTATTGTACGATGAATTGAAAATGGAGGACCCTGATGTAAACAAGACGAAAGTCTTTCTCTGGTCTGCATCCCCTTAACAATTGTATGTATTGAGCTGTACTGTACTGTACCCATTCTGCAATCTGTTAATAAAGTTTTCAATCAATCAATCAAATTATTGTACTGTAAATGAGAGCTATTTTACTGCATTACTTTTATCCTGTCTATTGTATACTTATTTTATGCCTATTCTTATTTCTGTAGGATATCTGGTAAACAGTACTGTATATTTGTATATCTTGTATGTCATAAATGTAACAGTTCAAGTTCAAGTTCAAGTTCTTTAATAGTTGTCATACAGAAGTACAGAATACTTTCATACAAAATGCTTCTTACTGTTACGCTCCAGAGTACTGTATATCTGTATGTTGTAAATGTCATGATATATATCTGTATGTCTATGTTGTGTCATAATGTCATAAATGGCACTATGAATTGAAAATGGAGGACCCTGATGTAAACAAGACGAAAGTCTTTCTCTGGTCTGCATCCCCTTAACAATTGTATGTATTGAGCCGTACTGTATATTGTACCCATTCTGCAATCTGTTAATAAAAATGTCAATCAATCAATCAATGCACTTTATACACTGCACTACTTATATTGTCTATTGTATGCCTATTCTTATGTCCACTTTATCATTGCTTTTATTCTGTCAACTGTATGCTAATTGTATGCCTAGTAGTGTGAAGCACTTTGAGCTGAAAATCCTGTATGAAAGGTGCTATAAATTATAAATATAAAGTTATTATTATTTTTATGATGAGACAACTTTGTGTAATATAGCCTTTATTTTCAGATGGGTCATATTTTCAGGTTAGGTAGGTATGGCCGTAGTCAGTGATGACAGGTGGGGAATGTCAAATTATCATCACAGGGTCTTACAATTATCGTTTGCAATATAACACATAGGTTTACAGAGCAATAGGGTCCAGCTGCATCCCCGGAGATTATCCGCTCACGGGCAACTTCCGCCACACGACACTTCTGCCGCTGACGGGACACGCGCGCTGATTGGTGGAAAGTACGGAAGTATCTCGAAGTACGTCTGACGTAATTGAACGTCAAAAGCAGATGCAGTTAGTTGGCACGCAGGTTAATATTACAAGGTAAGCCTTATTATTACCTTGTATTCATAAAATAAGATAAATTCAGCAGCATGGGGAGGGGGGAGGGGAGGTACAGGTAGTAGAAGACATAGAGGTACAGGTCACATAATTATAGTACAGTGGAGAAGTAAAAATAGAATAAAAAGGCAGTGGAAACAATATACAATATTATTAACTCTGGACATATGAGCAACAAGGTGCGAGATGAGGGTATGTATATCAGTTATTTTGCCCTACAATAAATATAGTTGGAATATATAATCTATAGTCTAAATCTAATCCTAAATTATCTAATTATCACGGTTGTGTTTGGATATAGAGAGATGGAGAGAGAGGGAGGAATCGCTGCCTGGCAGGAACCATGACACTAATAATCTAAATGCTAAACGCATGAACTGGACACCCTGTGCAAAGTGACTGTTTATTTCTTTCTGTTAGATTTTCTATGTCAGTAATGCATATGTAGCATGGTTTTTGTGTCTGGGTGATTATCTGTTCTTGAGAAGTGTTTTTGCAACTTGTGAGATTACGTTTAGGTGTGGCAGAGCCTGTGTGGTTTCTAAAGGGATTATTGGTGATTACTACTGGTTGCTACATGGTTAGTTGGTGATTAATTATCACAATTCTTAATTAACCAAAATATCCCCTCCCCTCCCCTCCCGCACTGTACTGTAATGTACTCTAGTTAGGACAACACATTACAGTTCAGAGGAGGGGAATCATTCCTCAGCTGGAACCATGTGTCAACTGCTGCACAGCATACCATTGCCCGTTCTGCAAGCCTGGTGTGTTTAAGCCAACGTTTAGGAGCAGGGTCTTAACACATCTGGACGGACACAAAAGGAAAGCAGTGCAGCACAAAGGTATTCCCTGTTGTATTCATTGCATGTTGTTTTCTTGCACTGGTAACTCCTGTAAATGATGGACCAACATGTGGAAACAAAAGCATTGCAGTTTGACATGCACCATCAGCCATAACATTAAAACCACCTGCTTAAACAATTTTTTTCATGATTAAAAATAAACACTCTATAAACACTGGTTTAAGCAGGTGGTTTTAATGTTATGGCTGATCGGTGTACATATCTTTTCCAGATCACACCATCTTTAAGTGCAATTTGGAATGCCGGCGCAATGGTCACTTCCACTGTCCCTCCTGCAAAACCACACTGTTTGAGAAGAAAAAACGGTTTATAGCGCATCTGGCTGCACTGTGCAGGAGCAGCTCCCACAGTACAGACACACTGCATCACTGAGCAGCTCCCACAGTACAGAAACACTGCATCACTGAGCAGCTCCCACAGTACAGAAACACTGCATCACTGAGCAGCTCCCACAGTACAGAAACACTGCATCACTGAGCAGCTCCCACAGTACAGAAACACTGCATCACTGAGCAGCTCCCACAGTACAGAAACACTGCATCACTGAGCAGCTCCCACAGTACAGAAACACTGCATCACTGAGCAGCTCCCACAGTACAGAAACACTGCATCACTGTGCAGGAGCAGCTCCCACAGTACAGAAACACTGCATCACTGAGCAGCTCCCACAGTACAGAAACACTGCATCACTGAGCAGCTCCCACAGTACAGAAACACTGCATCACTGAGCAGGAGCAGCTCCCACAGTACAGAAACACTGCATCACTGAGCAGCTCCCACAGTACAGAAACACTGCATCACTGAGCAGCTCCCACAGTACAGACACACTGCATCACTGAGCAGCTCCCACAGTACAGAAACACTGCATCACTGAGCAGCTCCCACAGTACAGAAACACTGCATCACTGAGCAGCTCCCACAGTACAGAAACACTGCATCACTGAGCAGCTCCCACAGTACAGAAACACTGCATCACTGTGCAGCTCCCACAGTACAGAAACACTGCATCACTGAGCAGCTCCCACAGTACAGAAACACTGCATCACTGAGCAGCTCCCACAGTACAGAAACACTGCATCACTGAGCAGCTCCCACAGTACAGAAACACTGCATCACTGAGCAGCTCCCACAGTACAGAAACACTGCATCACTGAGCAGGAGCAGCTCCCACAGTACAGAAACACTG
Source organism: Notolepis coatsorum (assembly GCF_963971535.1). Lineage (NCBI taxonomy): Eukaryota > Metazoa > Chordata > Actinopteri > Aulopiformes > Paralepididae > Notolepis > Notolepis coatsorum. Next base: position 17,677 of record NW_028173870.1, on the reverse strand, counting down.
CATCACTGAGCAGGAGCAGCTCCCACAGTACAGAAACACTGCATCACTGAGCAGCTCCCACAGTACAGAAACACTGCATCACTGAGCAGCTCCCACAGTACAGAAACACTGCATCACTGAGCAGCTCCCACAGTACAGACACACTGCATCACTGTGCAGGAGCAGCTCCCACAGTACAGAAACACTGCATCACTGTGCAGGAGCAGCTCCCACAGTACAGAAACACTGCATCACTGAGCAGGAGCAGCTCCCACAGTACAGAAACACTGCATCACTGAGCAGCTCCCACAGTACAGAAACACTGCATCACTGTGCAGGAGCAGCTCCCACAGTACAGAAACACTGCATCACTGAGCAGCTCCCACAGTACAGAAACACTGCATCACTGAGCAGCTCCCACAGTACAGAAACACTGCATCACTGAGCAGCTCCCACAGTACAGAAACACTGCATCACTGAGCAGGAGCAGCTCTCACAGTACAGAAACACTGCATCACTGTGCAGGAGCAGCTCCCACAGTACAGAAACACTGCATCACTGAGCAGGAGCAGCTCCCACAGTACAGACACACTGCATCACTGAGCAGCTCCCACAGTACAGAAACAATGCATCACTGAGCAGCTCCCACAGTACAGAAACACTGCATCACTGTGCAGCTCCCACAGTACAGAAACACTGCATCACTGAGCAGCTCCCACAGTACAGAAACACTGCATCACTGAGCAGCTCCCACAGTACAGAAACACTGCATCACTGAGCAGCTCCCACAGTACAGACACACTGCATCACTGAGCAGCTCCCACAGTACAGACAAACTGCATCACTGAGCAGCTCCCACAGTACAGAAACACTGCATCACTGAGCAGCTCCCACAGTACAGAAACACTGCATCACTGTGCAGGAGCAGCTCCCACAGTACAGACACACTGCATCACTGTGCAGGAGCAGCTCCCACAGTACAGAAACACTGCATCACTGTGCAGGAGCAGCTCCCACAGTACAGAAACACTGCATCACTGAGCAGCTCCCACAGTACAGAAACACTGCATCACTGAGCAGCTCCCACAGTACAGAAACACTGCATCACTGAGCAGCTCCCACAGTACAGAAACACTGCATCACTGAGCAGCTCCCACAGTACAGACACACTGCATCACTGAGCAGCTCCCACAGTACAGAAACACTGCATCACTGAGCAGCTCCCACAGTACAGAAACACTGCATCACTGAGCAGCTCCCACAGTACAGAAACACTGCATCACTGAGCAGCTCCCACAGTACAGAAACACTGCATCACTGAGCAGCTCCCACAGTACAGAAACACTGCATCACTGAGCAGCTCCCACAGTACAGAAACACTGCATCACTGAGCAGCTCCCACAGTACAGAAACACTGCATCACCGAGCAGCTCCCACAGTACAGAAACACTGCATCACTGAGCAGCTCCCACAGTACAGAAACACTGCATCACTGAGCAGGAGCAGCTCCCACAGTACAGAAACACTGCATCACTGAGCAGCTCCCACAGTACAGAAACACTGCATCACTGAGCAGGAGCAGCTCCCACAGTACAGAAACACTGCATCACTGAGCAGCTCCCACAGTACAGAAACACTGCATCACTGTGCAGGAGCAGCTCCCACAGTACAGAAACACTGCATCACTGTGCAGCTCCCACAGTACAGACACACTGCATCACTGAGCAGCTCCCACAGTACAGAAACACTGCATCACTGAGCAGCTCCCACAGTACAGAAACACTGCATCACTGAGCAGCTCCCACAGTACAGAAACACTGCATCACTGAGCAGCTCCCACAGTACAGAAACACTGCATCACTGAGCAGCTCCCACAGTACAGAAACACTGCATCACTGAGCAGCTCCCACAGTACAGAAACACTGCATCACTGAGCAGCTCCCACAGTACAGAAACACTGCATCACTGAGCAGGAGCAGCTCCCACAGTACAGAAACACTGCATCACTGAGCAGCTCCCACAGTACAGAAACACTGCATCACTGAGCAGGAGCAGCTCCCACAGTACAGAAACACTGCATCACTGAGCAGCTCCCACAGTACAGAAACACTGCATCACTGTGCAGGAGCAGCTCCCACAGTACAGAAACACTGCATCACTGTGCAGCTCCCACAGTACAGACACACTGCATCACTGAGCAGCTCCCACAGTACAGAAACACTGCATCACTGAGCAGCTCCCACAGTACAGAAACACTGCATCACTGAGCAGCTCCCACAGTACAGAAACACTGCATCACTGAGCAGCTCCCACAGTACAGAAACACTGCATCACTGAGCAGCTCCCACAGTACAGAAACACTGCATCACTGAGCAGCTCCCACAGTACAGACACACTGCATCACTGTGCAGGAGCAGCTCCCACAGTACAGAAACACTGCATCACTGTGCAGGAGCAGCTCCCACAGTACAGAAACACTGCATCACTGAGCAGCTCCCACAGTACAGAAACACTGCATCACTGAGCAGCTCCCACAGTACAGAAACACTGCATCACTGAGCAGCTCCCACAGTACAGACACACTGCATCACTGAGCAGCTCCCACAGTACAGAAACACTGCATCACTGTGCAGGAGCAGCTCCCACAGTACAGAAACACTGCATCACTGAGCAGGAGCAGCTCCCACAGTACAGAAACACTGCATCACTGAGCAGCTCCCACAGTACAGAAACACTGCATCACTGAGCAGCTCCCACAGTACAGAAACACTGCATCACTGTGCAGGAGCAGCTCCCACAGTACAGAAACACTGCATCACTGAGCAGCTCCCACAGTACAGAAACACTGCATCACTGAGCAGCTCCCACAGTACAGACACACTGCATAACTGAGCAGCTCCCACAGTACAGAAACACTGCATCACTGAGCAGCTCCCACAGTACAGAAACACTGCATCACTGTGCAGCTCCCACAGTACAGAAACACTGCATCACTGAGCAGCTCCCACAGTACAGAAACACTGCATCACTGAGCAGCTCCCACAGTACAGAAACACTGCATCACTGAGCAGCTCCCACAGTACAGACACACTGCATCACTGAGCAGCTCCCACAGTACAGACACACTGCATCACTGAGCAGCTCCCACAGTACAGAAACACTGCATCACTGAGCAGCTCCCACAGTACAGAAACACTGCATCACTGTGCAGGAGCAGCTCCCACAGTACAGACACACTGCATCACTGTGCAGGAGCAGCTCCCACAGTACAGAAACACTGCATCACTGTGCAGGAGCAGCTCCCACAGTACAGAAACACTGCATCACTGAGCAGCTCCCACAGTACAGAAACACTGCAAAGTACAGAAACACTGCATCACTGAGCAGCTCCCACAGTACAGAAACACTGCATCACTGAGCAGCTCCCACAGTACAGACACACTGCATCACTGAGCAGCTCCCACAGTACAGACAAACTGCATCACTGAGCAGCTCCCACAGTACAGAAACACTGCATCACTGAGCAGCTCCCACAGTACAGAAACACTGCATCACTGTGCAGGAGCAGCTCCCACAGTACAGACACACTGCATCACTGTGCAGGAGCAGCTCCCACAGTACAGAAACACTGCATCACTGTGCAGGAGCAGCTCCCACAGTACAGAAACACTGCATCACTGAGCAGCTCCCACAGTACAGAAACACTGCATCACTGAGCAGCTCCCACAGTACAGAAACACTGCATCACTGAGCAGCTCCCACAGTACAGAAACACTGCATCACTGAGCAGCTCCCACAGTACAGACACACTGCATCACTGAGCAGCTCCCACAGTACAGAAACACTGCATCACTGAGCAGCTCCCACAGTACAGAAACACTGCATCACTGAGCAGCTCCCACAGTACAGAAACACTGCATCACTGAGCAGCTCCCACAGTACAGAAACACTGCATCACTGAGCAGCTCCCACAGTACAGAAACACTGCATCACTGAGCAGCTCCCACAGTACAGAAACACTGCATCACTGAGCAGCTCCCACAGTACAGAAACACTGCATCACCGAGCAGCTCCCACAGTACAGAAACACTGCATCACTGAGCAGCTCCCACAGTACAGAAACACTGCATCACTGAGCAGGAGCAGCTCCCACAGTACAGAAACACTGCATCACTGAGCAGCTCCCACAGTACAGAAACACTGCATCACTGAGCAGGAGCAGCTCCCACAGTACAGAAACACTGCATCACTGAGCAGCTCCCACAGTACAGAAACACTGCATCACTGTGCAGGAGCAGCTCCCACAGTACAGAAACACTGCATCACTGTGCAGCTCCCACAGTACAGACACACTGCATCACTGAGCAGCTCCCACAGTACAGAAACACTGCATCACTGAGCAGCTCCCACAGTACAGAAACACTGCATCACTGAGCAGCTCCCACAGTACAGAAACACTGCATCACTGAGCAGCTCCCACAGTACAGAAACACTGCATCACTGAGCAGCTCCCACAGTACAGAAACACTGCATCACTGAGCAGCTCCCACAGTACAGAAACACTGCATCACTGAGCAGCTCCCACAGTACAGAAACACTGCATCACTGAGCAGGAGCAGCTCCCACAGTACAGAAACACTGCATCACTGAGCAGCTCCCACAGTACAGAAACACTGCATCACTGAGCAGGAGCAGCTCCCACAGTACAGAAACACTGCATCACTGAGCAGCTCCCACAGTACAGAAACACTGCATCACTGTGCAGGAGCAGCTCCCACAGTACAGAAACACTGCATCACTGTGCAGCTCCCACAGTACAGACACACTGCATCACTGAGCAGCTCCCACAGTACAGAAACACTGCATCACTGAGCAGCTCCCACAGTACAGAAACACTGCATCACTGAGCAGCTCCCACAGTACAGAAACACTGCATCACTGAGCAGCTCCCACAGTACAGAAACACTGCATCACTGAGCAGCTCCCACAGTACAGAAACACTGCATCACTGAGCAGCTCCCACAGTACAGACACACTGCATCACTGTGCAGGAGCAGCTCCCACAGTACAGAAACACTGCATCACTGTGCAGGAGCAGCTCCCACAGTACAGAAACACTGCATCACTGAGCAGCTCCCACAGTACAGAAACACTGCATCACTGAGCAGCTCCCACAGTACAGAAACACTGCATCACTGAGCAGCTCCCACAGTACAGACACACTGCATCACTGAGCAGCTCCCACAGTACAGAAACACTGCATCACTGTGCAGGAGCAGCTCCCACAGTACAGAAACACTGCATCACTGAGCAGCTCCCACAGTACAGAAACACTACATCACTGAGCAGCTCCCACAGTACAGACACACTGCATCACTGAGCAGCTCCCACAGTACAGAAACACTGCATCACTGTGCAGGAGCAGCTCCCACAGTACAGAAACACTGCATCACTGAGCAGCTCCCACAGTACAGAAACACTGCATCACTGAGCAGCTCCCACAGTACAGACACACTGCATAACTGAGCAGCTCCCACAGTACAGAAACAATGCATCACTGAGCAGCTCCCACAGTACAGAAACACTGCATCACTGTGCAGCTCCCACAGTACAGAAACACTGCATCACTGAGCAGCTCCCACAGTACAGAAACACTGCATCACTGAGCAGCTCCCACAGTACAGAAACACTGCATCACTGAGCAGCTCCCACAGTACAGACACACTGCATCACTGAGCAGCTCCCACAGTACAGACACACTGCATCACTGAGCAGCTCCCACAGTACAGAAACACTGCATCACTGAGCAGCTCCCACAGTACAGAAACACTGCATCACTGTGCAGGAGCAGCTCCCACAGTACAGACACACTGCATCACTGTGCAGGAGCAGCTCCCACAGTACAGAAACACTGCATCACTGTGCAGGAGCAGCTCCCACAGTACAGAAACACTGCATCACTGAGCAGCTCCCACAGTACAGAAACACTGCATCACTGAGCAGCTCCCACAGTACAGAAACACTGCATCACTGAGCAGCTCCCACAGTACAGAAACACTGCATCACTGAGCAGCTCCCACAGTACAGAAACACTGCATCACTGAGCAGCTCCCACAGTACAGAAACACTGCATCACTGAGCAGCTCCCACAGTACAGACACACTGCATCACTGAGCAGCTCCCACAGTACAGAAACACTGCATCACTGAGCAGCTCCCACAGTACAGAAACACTGCATCACTGAGCAGCTCCCACAGTACAGAAACACTGCATCACTGAGCAGGAGCAGCTCCCACAGTACAGAAACACTGCATCACTGAACAGCTCCCACAGTACAGAAACACTGCATCACTGAGCAGGAGCAGCTCCCACAGTACAGAAACACTGCATCACTGAGCAGCTCCCACAGTACAGAAACACTGCATCACTGTGCAGGAGCAGCTCCCACAGTACAGAAACACTGCATCACTGTGAAGCTCCCACAGTACAGACACACTGCATCACTGAGCAGCTCCCACAGTACAGAAACACTGCATCACTGAGCAGCTCCCACAGTACAGAAACACTGCATCACTGAGCAGCTCCCACAGTACAGAAACACTGCATCACTGAGCAGCTCCCACAGTACAGACACACTGCATCACTGAGCAGCTCCCACAGTACAGAAACACTGCATCACTGTGCAGGAGCAGCTCCCACAGTACAGAAACACTGCATCACTGAGCAGCTCCCACAGTACAGAAACACTGCATCACTGAGCAGCTCCCACAGTACAGAAACACTGCATCACTGAGCAGCTCCCACAGTACAGACACACTGCATCACTGTGCAGCTCCCACAGTACAGAAACACTGCATCACTGAGCAGGAGCAGCTCCCACAGTACAGAAACACTGCATCACTGAGCAGCTCCCACAGTACAGAAACACTGCATCACTGAGCAGGAGCAGCTCCCACAGTACAGAAACACTGCATCACTGAGCAGCTCCCACAGTACAGACACACTGCATCACTGAGCAGCTCCCACAGTACAGACACACTGCATCACTGAGCAGCTCCCACAGTACAGAAACACTGCATCACTGAGCAGCTCCCACAGTACAGACACACTGCATCACTGTGCAGGAGCAGCTCCCACAGTACAGAAACACTGCATCACTGTGCAGGAGCAGCTCCCACAGTGCAGAAACACTGCATCACTGAGCAGGAGCAGCTCCCACAGTACAGAAACACTGCATCACTGTGCAGGAGCAGCTCCCACAGTACAGAAACACTGCATCACTGAGCAGCTCCCACAGTACAGAAACACTGCATCACTGAGCAGGAGCAGCTCCCACAGTACAGAAACACTGCATCACTGAGCAGCTCCCACAGTACAGAAACACTGCATCACTGAGCAGCTCCCACAGTACAGAAACACTGCATCACTGAGCAGCTCCCACAGTACAGAAACACTGCATCACTGAGCAGCTCCCACAGTACAGAAACACTGCATCACTGAGCAGCTCCCACAGTACAGAAACACTGCATCACTGAGCAGCTCCCACAGTACAGAAACACTGCATCACTGAGCAGCTCCCACAGTACAGAAACACTGCATCACTGAGCAGCTCCCACAGTACAGAAACACTGCATCACTGAGCAGCTCCCACAGTACAGACACACTGCATCACTGAGCAGCTCCCACAGTACAGACACACTGCATCACTGAGCAGCTCCCACAGTACAGAAACACTGCATCACTGAGCAGGAGCAGCTCCCACAGTACAGAAACACTGCATCACTGAGCAGCTCCCACAGTACAGACACACTGCATAACTGAGCAGCTCCCACAGTACAGAAACAATGCATCACTGAGCAGCTCCCACAGTACAGAAACACTGCATCACTGTGCAGCTCCCACAGTACAGAAACACTGCATCACTGAGCAGCTCCCACAGTACAGAAACACTGCATCACTGAGCAGCTCCCACAGTACAGAAACACTGCATCACTGAGCAGCTCCCACAGTACAGACACACTGCATCACTGAGCAGCTCCCACAGTACAGACACACTGCATCACTGAGCAGCTCCCACAGTACAGAAACACTGCATCACTGAGCAGCTCCCACAGTACAGAAACACTGCATCACTGTGCAGGAGCAGCTCCCACAGTACAGAAACACTGCATCACTGAGCAGCTCCCACAGTACAGAAACACTGCATCACTGAGCAGCTCCCACAGTACAGAAACACTGCATCACTGAGCAGGAGCAGCTCCCACAGTACAGAAACACTGCATCACTGAGCAGCTCCCACAGTACAGAAACACTGCATCACTGAGCAGCTCCCACAGTACAGACACACTGCATCACTGAGCAGCTCCCACAGTACAGAAACACTGCATCACTGAGCAGCTCCCACAGTACAGAAACACTGCATCACTGAGCAGCTCCCACAGTACAGAAACACTGCATCACTGAGCAGCTCCCACAGTACAGAAACACTGCATCACTGTGCAGCTCCCACAGTACAGAAACACTGCATCACTGAGCAGCTCCCACAGTACAGAAACACTGCATCACTGAGCAGCTCCCACAGTACAGAAACACTGCATCACTGAGCAGCTCCCACAGTACAGAAACACTGCATCACTGAGCAGCTCCCACAGTACAGAAACACTGCATCACTGAGCAGGAGCAGCTCCCACAGTACAGAAACACTGCATCACTGAGCAGGAGCAGCTCCCACAGTACAGAAACACTGCATCACTGAGCAGCTCCCACAGTACAGAAACACTGCATCACTGAGCAGCTCCCACAGTACAGAAACACTGCATCACTGAGCAGCTCCCACAGTACAGACACACTGCATCACTGTGCAGGAGCAGCTCCCACAGTACAGAAACACTGCATCACTGTGCAGGAGCAGCTCCCACAGTACAGAAACACTGCATCACTGAGCAGGAGCAGCTCCCACAGTACAGAAACACTGCATCACTGAGCAGCTCCCACAGTACAGAAACACTGCATCACTGTGCAGGAGCAGCTCCCACAGTACAGAAACACTGCATCACTGAGCAGCTCCCACAGTACAGAAACACTGCATCACTGAGCAGCTCCCACAGTACAGAAACACTGCATCACTGAGCAGCTCCCACAGTACAGAAACACTGCATCACTGAGCAGGAGCAGCTCTCACAGTACAGAAACACTGCATCACTGTGCAGGAGCAGCTCCCACAGTACAGAAACACTGCATCACTGAGCAGGAGCAGCTCCCACAGTACAGACACACTGCATCACTGAGCAGCTCCCACAGTACAGAAACAATGCATCACTGAGCAGCTCCCACAGTACAGAAACACTGCATCACTGTGCAGCTCCCACAGTACAGAAACACTGCATCACTGAGCAGCTCCCACAGTACAGAAACACTGCATCACTGAGCAGCTCCCACAGTACAGAAACACTGCATCACTGAGCAGCTCCCACAGTACAGACACACTGCATCACTGAGCAGCTCCCACAGTACAGACAAACTGCATCACTGAGCAGCTCCCACAGTACAGAAACACTGCATCACTGAGCAGCTCCCACAGTACAGAAACACTGCATCACTGTGCAGGAGCAGCTCCCACAGTACAGACACACTGCATCACTGTGCAGGAGCAGCTCCCACAGTACAGAAACACTGCATCACTGTGCAGGAGCAGCTCCCACAGTACAGAAACACTGCATCACTGAGCAGCTCCCACAGTACAGAAACACTGCATCACTGAGCAGCTCCCACAGTACAGAAACACTGCATCACTGAGCAGCTCCCACAGTACAGAAACACTGCATCACTGAGCAGCTCCCACAGTACAGACACACTGCATCACTGAGCAGCTCCCACAGTACAGAAACACTGCATCACTGAGCAGCTCCCACAGTACAGAAACACTGCATCACTGAGCAGCTCCCACAGTACAGAAACACTGCATCACTGAGCAGCTCCCACAGTACAGAAACACTGCATCACTGAGCAGCTCCCACAGTACAGAAACACTGCATCACTGAGCAGCTCCCACAGTACAGAAACACTGCATCACTGAGCAGCTCCCACAGTACAGAAACACTGCATCACCGAGCAGCTCCCACAGTACAGAAACACTGCATCACTGAGCAGCTCCCACAGTACAGAAACACTGCATCACTGAGCAGGAGCAGCTCCCACAGTACAGAAACACTGCATCACTGAGCAGCTCCCACAGTACAGAAACACTGCATCACTGAGCAGGAGCAGCTCCCACAGTACAGAAACACTGCATCACTGAGCAGCTCCCACAGTACAGAAACACTGCATCACTGTGCAGGAGCAGCTCCCACAGTACAGAAACACTGCATCACTGTGCAGCTCCCACAGTACAGACACACTGCATCACTGAGCAGCTCCCACAGTACAGAAACACTGCATCACTGAGCAGCTCCCACAGTACAGAAACACTGCATCACTGAGCAGCTCCCACAGTACAGAAACACTGCATCACTGAGCAGCTCCCACAGTACAGAAACCACTGCATCACTGAGCAGCTCCCACAGTACAGAAACACTGCATCACTGAGCAGCTCCCACAGTACAGAAACACTGCATCACTGAGCAGCTCCCACAGTACAGAAACACTGCATCACTGAGCAGGAGCAGCTCCCACAGTACAGAAACACTGCATCACTGAGCAGCTCCCACAGTACAGAAACACTGCATCACTGAGCAGGAGCAGCTCCCACAGTACAGAAACACTGCATCACTGAGCAGCTCCCACAGTACAGAAACACTGCATCACTGTGCAGGAGCAGCTCCCACAGTACAGAAACACTGCATCACTGTGCAGCTCCCACAGTACAGACACACTGCATCACTGAGCAGCTCCCACAGTACAGAAACACTGCATCACTGAGCAGCTCCCACAGTACAGAAACACTGCATCACTGAGCAGCTCCCACAGTACAGAAACACTGCATCACTGAGCAGCTCCCACAGTACAGAAACACTGCATCACTGAGCAGCTCCCACAGTACAGAAACACTGCATCACTGAGCAGCTCCCACAGTACAGACACACTGCATCACTGTGCAGGAGCAGCTCCCACAGTACAGAAACACTGCATCACTGTGCAGGAGCAGCTCCCACAGTACAGAAACACTGCATCACTGAGCAGCTCCCACAGTACAGACACACTGCATCACTGAGCAGCTCCCACAGTACAGAAACACTGCATCACTGTGCAGGAGCAGCTCCCACAGTACAGAAACACTGCATCACTGAGCAGCTCCCACAGTACAGAAACACTACATCACTGAGCAGCTCCCACAGTACAGACACACTGCATCACTGAGCAGCTCCCACAGTACAGAAACACTGCATCACTGTGCAGGAGCAGCTCCCACAGTACAGAAACACTGCATCACTGAGCAGCTCCCACAGTACAGAAACACTGCATCACTGAGCAGCTCCCACAGTACAGACACACTGCATAACTGAGCAGCTCCCACAGTACAGAAACAATGCATCACTGAGCAGCTCCCACAGTACAGAAACACTGCATCACTGTGCAGCTCCCACAGTACAGAAACACTGCATCACTGAGCAGCTCCCACAGTACAGAAACACTGCATCACTGAGCAGCTCCCACAGTACAGAAACACTGCATCACTGAGCAGCTCCCACAGTACAGACACACTGCATCACTGAGCAGCTCCCACAGTACAGACACACTGCATCACTGAGCAGCTCCCACAGTACAGAAACACTGCATCACTGAGCAGCTCCCACAGTACAGAAACACTGCATCACTGTGCAGGAGCAGCTCCCACAGTACAGACACACTGCATCACTGTGCAGGAGCAGCTCCCACAGTACAGAAACACTGCATCACTGTGCAGGAGCAGCTCCCACAGTACAGAAACACTGCATCACTGAGCAGCTCCCACAGTACAGAAACACTGCATCACTGAGCAGCTCCCACAGTACAGAAACACTGCATCACTGAGCAGCTCCCACAGTACAGAAACACTGCATCACTGAGCAGCTCCCACAGTACAGAAACACTGCATCACTGAGCAGCTCCCACAGTACAGAAACACTGCATCACTGAGCAGCTCCCACAGTACAGACACACTGCATCACTGAGCAGCTCCCACAGTACAGAAACACTGCATCACTGAGCAGCTCCCACAGTACAGAAACACTGCATCACTGAGCAGCTCCCACAGTACAGAAACACTGCATCACTGAGCAGGAGCAGCTCCCACAGTACAGAAACACTGCATCACTGAGCAGCTCCCACAGTACAGAAACACTGCATCACTGAGCAGGAGCAGCTCCCACAGTACAGAAACACTGCATCACTGAGCAGCTCCCACAGTACAGAAACACTGCATCACTGTGCAGGAGCAGCTCCCACAGTACAGAAACACTGCATCACTGTGAAGCTCCCACAGTACAGACACACTGCATCACTGAGCAGCTCCCACAGTACAGAAACACTGCATCACTGAGCAGCTCCCACAGTACAGAAACACTGCATCACTGAGCAGCTCCCACAGTACAGAAACACTGCATCACTGAGCAGCTCCCACAGTACAGACACACTGCATCACTGAGCAGCTCCCACAGTACAGAAACACTGCATCACTGTGCAGGAGCAGCTCCCACAGTACAGAAACACTGCATCACTGAGCAGCTCCCACAGTACAGAAACACTGCATCACTGAGCAGCTCCCACAGTACAGAAACACTGCATCACTGAGCAGCTCCCACAGTACAGACACACTGCATCACTGTGCAGCTCCCACAGTACAGAAACACTGCATCACTGAGCAGGAGCAGCTCCCACAGTACAGAAACACTGCATCACTGAGCAGCTCCCACAGTACAGAAACACTGCATCACTGAGCAGGAGCAGCTCCCACAGTACAGAAACACTGCATCACTGAGCAGCTCCCACAGTACAGACACACTGCATCACTGAGCAGCTCCCACAGTACAGACACACTGCATCACTGAGCAGCTCCCACAGTACAGAAACACTGCATCACTGAGCAGCTCCCACAGTACAGACACACTGCATCACTGTGCAGGAGCAGCTCCCACAGTACAGAAACACTGCATCACTGTGCAGGAGCAGCTCCCACAGTGCAGAAACACTGCATCACTGAGCAGGAGCAGCTCCCACAGTACAGAAACACTGCATCACTGTGCAGGAGCAGCTCCCACAGTACAGAAACACTGCATCACTGAGCAGCTCCCACAGTACAGAAACACTGCATCACTGAGCAGGAGCAGCTCCCACAGTACAGAAACACTGCATCACTGAGCAGCTCCCACAGTACAGAAACACTGCATCACTGAGCAGCTCCCACAGTACAGAAACACTGCATCACTGAGCAGCTCCCACAGTACAGAAACACTGCATCACTGAGCAGCTCCCACAGTACAGAAACACTGCATCACTGAGCAGCTCCCACAGTACAGAAACACTGCATCACTGAGCAGCTCCCACAGTACAGAAACACTGCATCACTGAGCAGCTCCCACAGTACAGAAACACTGCATCACTGAGCAGCTCCCACAGTACAGAAACACTGCATCACTGAGCAGCTCCCACAGTACAGACACACTGCATCACTGAGCAGCTCCCACAGTACAGACACACTGCATCACTGAGCAGCTCCCACAGTACAGAAACACTGCATCACTGAGCAGGAGCAGCTCCCACAGTACAGAAACACTGCATCACTGAGCAGCTCCCACAGTACAGAAACACTGCATCACTGAGCAGCTCCCACAGTACAGAAACACTGCATCACTGAGCAGGAGCAGCTCCCACAGTATAGAAACACTGCATCACTGAGCAGGAGCAGCTCCCACAGTACAGAAACACTGCATCACTGAGCAGCTCCCACAGTACAGAAACACTGCATCACTGAGCAGCTCCCACAGTACAGAAACACTGCATCACTGAGCAGCTCCCACAGTACAGACACACTGCATCACTGAGCAGCTCCCACAGTACAGACACACTGCATCACTGAGCAGCTCCCACAGTACAGAAACACTGCATCACTGAGCAGCTCCCACAGTACAGAAACACTGCATCACTGTGCAGGAGCAGCTCCCACAGTACAGACACACTGCATCACTGTGCAGGAGCAGCTCCCACAGTACAGAAACACTGCATCACTGTGCAGGAGCAGCTCCCACAGTACAGAAACACTGCATCACTGAGCAGCTCCCACAGTACAGAAACACTGCATCACTGAGCAGCTCCCACAGTACAGAAACACTGCATCACTGAGCAGTTCCCACAGTACAGACACACTTCATCACTGAGCAGCTCCCACAGTACAGAAACACTGCATCACTGAGCAGCTCCCACAGTACAGAAACACTGCATCACTGAGCAGCTCCCACAGTACAGAAACACTGCATCACTGAGCAGCTCCCACAGTACAGAAACACTGCATCACTGAGCAGCTCCCACAGTACAGAAACACTGCATCACTGAGCAGCTCCCACAGTACAGAAACACTGCATCACTGAGCAGCTCCCACAGTACAGAAACACTGCATCACTGAGCAGCTCCCACAGTACAGAAACACTGCATCACTGAGCAGCTCCCACAGTACAGACACACTGCATCACTGAGCAGCTCCCACAGTACAGAAACACTGCATCACTGAGCAGCTCCCACAGTACAGAAACACTGCATCACTGAGCAGCTCCCACAGTACAGAAACACTGCATCACTGAGCAGGAGCAGCTCCCACAGTACAGAAACACTGCATCACTGAGCAGCTCCCACAGTACAGAAACACTGCATCACTGAGCAGGAGCAGCTCCCACAGTACAGAAACACTGCATCACTGAGCAGCTCCCACAGTACAGAAACACTGCATCACTGTGCAGGAGCAGCTCCCACAGTACAGAAACACTGCATCACTGTGAAGCTCCCACAGTACAGACACACTGCATCACTGAGCAGCTCCCACAGTACAGAAACACTGCATCACTGAGCAGCTCCCACAGTACAGAAACACTGCATCACTGAGCAGCTCCCACAGTACAGAAACACTGCATCACTGAGCAGCTCCCACAGTACAGACACACTGCATCACTGAGCAGCTCCCACAGTACAGAAACACTGCATCACTGTGCAGGAGCAGCTCCCACAGTACAGAAACACTGCATCACTGAGCAGCTCCCACAGTACAGAAACACTGCATCACTGAGCAGCTCCCACAGTACAGAAACACTGCATCACTGAGCAGCTCCCACAGTACAGACACACTGCATCACTGTGCAGCTCCCACAGTACAGAAACACTGCATCACTGAGCAGGAGCAGCTCCCACAGTACAGAAACACTGCATCACTGAGCAGCTCCCACAGTACAGAAACACTGCATCACTGAGCAGGAGCAGCTCCCACAGTACAGAAACACTGCATCACTGAGCAGCTCCCACAGTACAGACACACTGCATCACTGAGCAGCTCCCACAGTACAGACACACTGCATCACTGAGCAGCTCCCACAGTACAGAAACACTGCATCACTGAGCAGCTCCCACAGTACAGACACACTGCATCACTGTGCAGGAGCAGCTCCCACAGTACAGAAACACTGCATCACTGTGCAGGAGCAGCTCCCACAGTGCAGAAACACTGCATCACTGAGCAGGAGCAGCTCCCACAGTACAGAAACACTGCATCACTGTGCAGGAGCAGCTCCCACAGTACAGAAACACTGCATCACTGAGCAGCTCCCACAGTACAGAAACACTGCATCACTGAGCAGGAGCAGCTCAAACAGTACAGAAACACTGCATCACTGAGCAGCTCCCACAGTACAGAAACACTGCATCACTGAGCAGCTCCCACAGTACAGAAACACTGCATCACTGAGCAGCTCCCACAGTACAGAAACACTGCATCACTGAGCAGCTCCCACAGTACAGAAACACTGCATCACTGAGCAGCTCCCACAGTACAGAAACACTGCATCACTGAGCAGCTCCCACAGTACAGAAACACTGCATCACTGAGCAGCTCCCACAGTACAGAAACACTGCATCACTGAGCAGCTCCCACAGTACAGAAACACTGCATCACTGAGCAGCTCCCACAGTACAGACACACTGCATCACTGAGCAGCTCCCACAGTACAGACACACTGCATCACTGAGCAGCTCCCACAGTACAGAAACACTGCATCACTGAGCAGGAGCAGCTCCCACAGTACAGAAACACTGCATCACTGAGCAGCTCCCACAGTACAGAAACACTGCATCACTGAGCAGCTCCCACAGTACAGAAACACTGCATCACTGAGCAGGAGCAGCTCCCACAGTATAGAAACACTGCATCACTGAGCAGGAGCAGCTCCCACAGTACAGAAACACTGCATCACTGAGCAGCTTCCACAGTACAGAAACACTGCATCACTGAGCAGCTCCCACAGTACAGAAACACTGCATCACTGTGCAGGAGCAGCTCCCACAGTACAGAAACACTGCATCACTGAGCAGCTCCCACAGTACAGAAACACTGCATCACTGAGCAGCTCCCACAGTACAGAAACACTGCATCACTGAGCAGCTCCCACAGTACAGAAACACTGCATCACTGAGCAGGAGCAGCTCCCACAGTACAGAAACACTGCATCACTGAGCAGCTCCCACAGTACAGACACACTGCATCACTGAGCAGGAGCAGCTCCCACAGTACAGAAACACTGCATCACTGAGCAGCTCCCACAGTACAGAAACACTGCATCACTGAGCAGCTCCCACAGTACAGAAACACTGCATCACTGAGCAGCTCCCACAGTACAGACACACTGCATCACTGAGCAGCTCCCACAGTACAGAAACACTGCATCACTGAGCAGCTCCCACAGTACAGACACACTGCATCACTGAGCAGCTCCCACAGTACAGACACACTGCATCACTGAGCAGCTCCCACAGTACAGAAACACTGCATCACTGAGCAGGAGCAGCTCCCACAGTACAGAAACACTGCATCACTGAGCAGCTCCCACAGTACAGAAACACTGCATCACTGAGCAGCTCCCACAGTACAGAAACACTGCATCACTGAGCAGGAGCAGCTCCCACAGTATAGAAACACTGCATCACTGAGCAGGAGCAGCTCCCACAGTACAGAAACACTGCATCACTGAGCAGCTCCCACAGTACAGAAACACTGCATCACTGAGCAGCTCCCACAGTACAGAAACACTGCATCACTGAGCAGCTCCCACAGTACAGACACACTGCATCACTGAGCAGCTCCCACAGTACAGACACACTGCATCACTGAGCAGCTCCCACAGTACAGAAACACTGCATCACTGAGCAGCTCCCACAGTACAGAAACACTGCATCACTGTGCAGGAGCAGCTCCCACAGTACAGACACACTGCATCACTGTGCAGGAGCAGCTCCCACAGTACAGAAACACTGCATCACTGTGCAGGAGCAGCTCCCACAGTACAGAAACACTGCATCACTGAGCAGCTCCCACAGTACAGAAACACTGCATCACTGAGCAGCTCCCACAGTACAGAAACACTGCATCACTGAGCAGCTCCCACAGTACAGAAACACTGCATCACTGAGCAGTTCCCACAGTACAGACACACTGCATCACTGAGCAGCTCCCACAGTACAGAAACAC
>NW_028173871.1:0-1000 GCF_963971535.1 Notolepis coatsorum | reverse complement strand
CTATTGCTATTTTCACCTACTCTGCCCGTACTCCCACCCCCCCCATGCTGCTATAACACCTGAATTTCCCAAGAGGAGATCAATACAGGAACACTTGACTTGACTTGAAAGTACAGTCCGTGACTAAGCGAAGGTCTTCTTGGGTTTAGGTGTGTGCCTTCTTCAATGACGCCACGCTGGCCAACTCTCTGCCCAACGGGAAGAGAAAGAGAGGGCTAAACGACAACCGCAAAGGCCTGGACCAGAATATTGTGGGTGCCATCAAAGGTAGGGGTAAAGATACGGTAGAGACAGAGGAGACAGATAAGAGACATATAGATCTGGCCTCAAAAAGTTTTCCACCGTGGAGGCCATTTTATATGAGTATATTTAAACTCCATTGTTCATTCTTTGTCATGTAACCCAGATGAAGGCATGTTGCCGAAATGCCTTGGTTTTAATTGTATGAATAAAGAGCGTTATCTTTAACCCGGGCAGTGTGTCAAAGTGTCCTTGAGCAAGACACTTAACCCCTAATTGCTCCAGTTGAGCAGGGTGGCACCTTGCATGGTCGCCTCCGCCATCAGTGTGTGAATGTGTGAGTGAATGGGTGAATGTGAGGAACAAAAATTGTAAAGCGCTTTGGATAAAAGCACTGTATATAAATGCACCATTTACCATTCACATGTCAGATTCTCTACATTCCTTGTAAAAATCATTATGTGGATTTACTGCCATGTGTTTTACCTAAAATGTTTTGGTTTACAAATCTTGTGAGATTTGGATCTGTCTGTTCCAAATGGGATTGTAGCTTTCATACAGACCGTATTCTGCCCCAGGGTACACAAGTTTAAATATGACCTATCATAAATACAGAGTGGGTGCGGTGTGCATTTGGGAGGGTAACAGTCTTGTGCACTGTGTCCAGTGTTTACAGAGAAATACTGCGCTGCTCACAGAATAGAGAAACTGCCTGGTCCTCGAGACTGGGTTCAGATCCTTCAAGACCAAATCAAGCTGG
>NW_028173872.1:190802-196233 GCF_963971535.1 Notolepis coatsorum | reverse complement strand
AAGATCAATAGGGCGGCTAGGTGGCGCAGTGGGCAAGGCGCTCGCCACCAACGCAGGAGATGCTGGGTTCGAGCCCAGCTCTCGGCGTTGCTACCAGCTTGGCTGGTCGTTCATACTAATACAATTGGCAGTATTAGGGGGTGGGAAGCTGGTGGGTGGGGATCGGACGTTGTGGACAGCGACTCCTACAGGTCGGTTGGTGCGCCTGCACAGCAGAATCAGGAAGCGACGAGGGCGGCGTGTCCCTCCCACGCAGACCCTCGCCGCTGAGAGATTGCGCTGTGCAGGTGAAAAGATGCGACGGCTGCCTCCTCGTGTACCGGAGGGGACACGTGATGCAAGGCTTGGTCCCCACATTGCAGCCGGCCTGTGGGAGGCGTGGTCTAACAACGTTCGAGACAGGGGAGGGTAGAATTGGACAATACGAAATTGGGGAAGGGAGAAAAATTTAAAAATGGGGAGAAAAAGTAGATCAAAGGAAAACAACCCTGTGGGAGTATGTGAGAGTAAGAAGTGTGTGTGTGTGTGTGTGTGTGTGTGTGTGTGTGTGTGTGTGTGTGTGTGTGTGTGTGTGTGTGTGTGTGTGTGTGTGTGTGTGTGTGTGTGTGTGTGTGTGTGTGTGTGTGTGTGTGTGTGTGAGTGTGAGTGTGTAAATTAAAATACAATACACTGATTACAATAAACTTTTTTTATTTTTAAAGATTTTCTTTTAGCATTTTTACAGCTTATTTCTGGTCAGACATGACTGACAGAGAGCGGAGGAGAGGAAGGACGGGAGGAGAGATGGGGGGAGGGACATGCGGCAAATGTACGTCGGGTTCGGGAGACGAACCTGGGTGGACCCCGTAGGTCTGCGGCGCCCCACAATAAACCTTTGTTGTACGTTTTTGAAGACATTTTTTTTTGCCAGATGGAGAAAATCATTCCATAATTTCACACCTCTATATTTAATAGAAAATTGCCCTCTGCATGTAAGAAATTTAGGAAGATGAAGATGTAAACATTGACGAGTAGAGTATGAATGGGACATTATTTTATTTTTAAAAGTAGGTCTTAAATTGTACAGGAATGTTCCCTTCATTGGAATGAATCTTAGATATTTAGAATCGGAAGTTTCTGAAATAGAGGGCCAGATGAGGCACGAGACTCCAGGGCTACACTGGCACACCTACTCCCAGTGAATGACGCTAAGCTAGGCTAACGGTGCGGCTGTTCCCTAAGCCTAATGCATGAGAAGTCACACTCCAGGGTAGATGGCAAATAAGCAAATTTCCCAAAAAGTTGGCGTGTTCCTTTAAAATGGGGGACCCTGATGTAAACAAGACGAAAGTCTTTCTCTGGTCTGCATCCCCTTAACAATTGTATGTATTGAGCTGTACTGTACTGTACCCATTCTGCAATCTGTTAATAACATTTTCAATCAATCAATCAATCAGTACAGTCCTTGAGGCGTGTTGCTTTTTAACAGCGGAGGAGTGCAAGAATGTGACAATTTGACCATGTGACCGCGGCAGCGCGAGAGAGCGGCAGTGCGGAAATAGGCTGTCTATTGCCATTCTCTAAGACAAACGCTAACCTTAACCAGCTCCTTAACAGCACCTAAACTTAACCCTTCTAACCTTAACCAACTCCGAAACAATGCCTAACCTTAACCTTAACCTTAACCATGCCTAACCTTAACCGGCGAAAGAATACACGTTAAAAAAATAAAAATAAAAAAAATTGATGGGATTCAAACTTGAAACCAATGGACCGCAGGACCACCACGCTGCCAGGTGAGCTAAGCTTCTAATGAGAATCATGGCGGTTTACGGCTAAATAATGCCCCAAGCTCTGCCACTCCGCTCCACGGTTGCCGCGCCTGCCGCGGGGCGTGTCGCAGCCAATCAGGGAAAACGCGGAAGCATTCGGCGCACTCCTTCGCTGTTAATAAGCAATAGGCGTCCTTGAGTCAAACGACTTAGTTTCTATACACCCCTGCGGGTCACACCTGTGTAGATCTAGAGGAGGAAGAGGCCTCTTTAGAGAGTTGGTCACACCTGTGTAGATCTAGAGGAGGAAGAGGCATCTTTAGAGAGTTGGTCACACCTGTGTAGATCTAGAGGAGGAAGAGGCATCTTTAGAGAGTTGGTCACACCTGTGTAGAGGAGGAAGAGGCCTCTTTAGAGAGTTGGTCACACCTGTGTAGATCTAGAGGAGGAAGAGGCCTCTTTAGAGAGTTGGTCACACCTGTGTAGATCTAGAGGAGGAAGAGGCCTCTTTAGAGAGTTGGTCACACCTGTGTAGAGGAGGAAGAGGCCTCTTTAGAGAGTTGGTCACACCTGTGTAGAGGAGGAAGAGGCCTCTTTAGAGAGTTGGTCACACCTGTGTAGATCTAGAGGAGGAAGAGGCCTCTTTAGAGAGTTGGTCACACCTGTGTAGATCTAGAGGAGGAAGAGGCCTCTTTAGAGAGTTGGTCACACCTGTGTAGAGGAGGAAGAGGCATCTTTAGAGAGTTGGTCACACCTGTGTAGAGGAGGAAGAGGCATCTTTAGAGAGTTGGTCACACCTGTGTAGAGGAGGAAGAGGCATCTTTAGAGAGTTGGTCACACCTGTGTAGAGGAGGAAGAGGCCTCTTCAGAGAGTTGGTCACACCTGTGTAGAGGAGGAAGAGGCATCTTTAGAGAGTTGGTCACACCTGTGTAGAGGAGGAAGAGGCATCTTTAGAGAGTTGGTCACACCTGTGTAGAGGAGGAAGAGGCCTCTTTAGAGAGTCAAGTCAAGTCAAGAGTTTTAATTGTCACGGCATACAAGTATACAATGAAATGCGGGTGGTCTTGCCTGCAACGATGTGCAATACAGTGGTACAACATATAATAGAATCCAATAAAAAAACAACATTGTGCAATAAACAGGTAACAGGTAACATGGTGTGACATCTCGGTATCTGTACATAGTTATTTACAGTGCATATAGGACATGCTAGGTCGCTTTGGTAGTGCAATACACTGTTCCTGTTATTCTAATTTAAAGTGGCCTTTCCTTTTGGCCATAAGTGTGCGGCATGAGTGTGTGCCCGCTCATGTTAAAGTGTTAAGTGGCTGCTAGTGTGTGAGCGTGCACAGCGTGCGTGTCGTGTGTGTGTTCATGTGTGCTTGTGTGTGGATAGTTCAGTGTTCTGTGGCACTCAATGTTCATTGTTCAGGGCTCTGATGGCCTGGGGGAAGAAGCTGAGCCTAAGCCGCTCTGTCCTAGTAGCTGGGTCACACCTGAGAGTTGGTCACACCTGTGTAGAGGAGGAAGAGGCATCTTTAGAGAGTTGCTTCACCAACAATACAGTAGAATGCTGTGTTCAAGTGCACAGGGTTTTTGTAAGTTAGACACAAACAGGCACACGTGCACACGCTCACACGCACACATGCACACACACACACACACACGCACACACACACACACGCACACACACACACACGCATACACACGCACACACGCACACACACACACACACACACACACTGCAGGGACCATCTGACAGGCCAAAGTGCTGTTGGCTCCTGGGGACCGTGAGCTGGTCCCTCCACAGATGGGCCGGCCGCTGCACCCTGTCCCCTGCGCTCCATTCTGCAGCAGCTGTGGGAGATTAGCTCGGTACCCTCCATGCTAATTTGTGCTGATACAACCGAAACTTTTATTGAGACCAGGAGGAGGAGAGATAAAAATAAAATAAAAAAAACACGGAGCGCTGGGGAGCCCCTCGGAATCTGCTGCAGTGTCCTGGGAGGCCCAACCTGCATTTGCGGAGCTAATGATGCTAATGATGGAGCATCGCCGTCGGTTGTGTGATAGTAAAGGGCTAACCTTCTGTATTGTCACAGTGAAAGGGTTAACCCGCTGCCCGGTGGCAGTGAAAGGGTTAAAAGGTGTCTGCAGAGTAGAGCCTGACCTTTGGGCTGGATTCTCACGGGACGGGAGACAGTCAGGTTCACTATTGATCCTGTGATCAGGATGTTTTACATTTGAGTCATTTAGCTCAACGCTTTTATCCAAAGCGACTTACGGGTTCTGTACGACAGGTCAGCAGGAAGGGCGCGACTCTTATCAGCTGAGTAACAATGTTCATCAAAGTGTTGAAACGTGGATGCTGCAGTGTTGAGTGCAGAGTAGGAGAGACATATTAGTAGTAATATACAGTATAGGCAAGGAAGATGAATTAGTGGAAGAGTGCATGATAGTAGAGACATATTAGTACAGTAGGTAGTAATATAGACAAGGAAGATGAATTAGTGGAAGAGTGTGCATGATAGTAGAGACATATTAGTATTAGGGCTGGGACTTTATCGCATTAATTGCGATTAATTAACTACAGAAAGAATTAAAAGTAAAAAAAGAAATGATGCATTTAATCGCATGATGATTTTTTTTTATTGTGTAAGAATGTTACCTTTCAAAGGAGACCCGACTCATGCATGTGCTATAAGTATAAAGTATAATAAATCGCAAATTACTTGTTTTCTCAGTCTGGTTTGTTCATACAGAATACTGAAAAAATAAGAGAAATTGAGATCAATGAAGAGTTATTTTTTTCCCAATGGTCAACTGTTCTGGAATGTACTTGAAAGTACTGCGTTTTACTTTTACCTCGAAAGTGCTTGAGTTCACAAAAGGTCCTTTGTGCTATATATATATATATTATTCCAAATTTTAAACGTATGTATAATGTATAATATTCATTGATTCACTCGTATACCAAAATCCATTTGAATTGAAAAATGGTGCTTTTCGCATCAAATATTGCAAATAATGCGATTAAAATGTGATTCATTTAGATTAATTAACTTTAAATCTATAAAGTGTCGAATTAAGTCGATTACAATTTTTAATCAAGTCCCACCACTAATTAGTACAGTAGGTAGTAATATAGACAAGGAAGATGAATTAGTGGAAGAGTGCATGATAGTAGAAGACAGTAAGAAGGTTAGTTTATATAAAAATAATGAACCACGCCCCTAGTTCCTCCTAGGACGCTGATTGGTCAGATCCAACAACATTATGTGAAAGATGTCTATTGTAAAACACAAGTCAACTCAACACTTTAGTCATCACAGTGCATACAAACGACCACCTCTGTCTGTTGTTCTATTCTATCAAAGGCCCTATCTCGAGTCACGCCTTCTTTTCTTGACCCTCCAATCACAAAGGTTGCTTTTAGGGATAACTGCTCCAACAGCAACAACACAGGCCGGGAGGTTTAGTCAACACACACACACACACATATACATATACACACACATACACACACACATATATACATATACACACACACACACACACACACACACATACACACACACACACACACACACACACACACACACACACACACACACACACACACACACACACACACACACACACACACATACATACATATACACACACACATATACATATA
>NW_028173872.1:168302-188302 GCF_963971535.1 Notolepis coatsorum | reverse complement strand
GACATATTAGCATGGTAGGTAGTAGTATACGGATAGTAACATAGTACATAGTAGTAAGGTACTAGTAAAATACAGTTATTTATATATATATATTATATTGTAGAAATCATCGGAATAGAGAAACAAAGCCGCGTGTCATTTATTTCGCAGTAGCACAAGTGACAGCTGTCAGAACTATGCCGGGCTAGCTTCTGACAGCTCGTAGTAATCAAACATTTACCAATGAAACCCCACACAGGGCGTCTCCTCTCAGCCCAACCCAAAACCAACCTCCTTAAAGTGACAGTGCCCCATCAACACATCAAAACAATACCATGGGGAATTATGTCTCTATAGAACCCACTACAATATAAATATTATATTTATTAAGAAGGTTATTTATTTATTTGCATCTCAGATATTGATTGAAGAGGTGTGTTTCTATATGGGTGACATGTCCCCATACACAGGGCATACGAGGGCATTCGCATGCAGTCACCAGCTCTCCACCCAATCCAATGCCTATATGGGAGATTTCCCACGACCTGTTAAGACGGCACTCTCACGTTAAGACAGCACTCTCTTACGCCACCATTGCCAAAACACCAAAAGAGCATCAAATCACTGACCTCTAGGACCATCATTCAGGTCATAGTACCAGTTAGATTAGATTACATTGAAATGTAGTGTCATCATACAGCATAAGTACATTACAATGAAAATAAGGGTGGCATCCAACCCCAGTGCAAATGTAACAGTAAAGTGCAATAGTAATATTAATATAGTGATTAAGCTGGATATAAGATATATATATATTTGTTCTACTGAGTATAATGCTAATCACATGTATGTACAGAGTTGTAATATATTTAAATGTTTCAAACATTTTCTTATGTACCCCAGTTGCTATTGCATGCACATATTTGTGTTTTATTACACGTATATGTACATACATACCAACTATTCGCCTGTTTTATTCTCCACCCATCCATAGCAACACTATTATCACCGACATCCAAGAAGGGAGATCCCCCCTTGAACGGCCCTTCTCAAGTTCAAGTTCAAGTTCTTTAATAGTGTGAGGTTTCTGTCCTTGCGCTCTCACTCGTTCTGTTCCTTTAACCACCCTCGCTATGTTTTCATTCAGTTTCTGTCAATTGGTTCTATCCCCTCGTTCACACGTTTCTCCCCGTTGACGTCATCAGAGACGTCGCTGATTGGTTCTCTCACTTCCCCACGCTTTTCAATCACATTCCCCAGCTGTCACTGCTTTCTCCCCGTTGACGTCATCAGAGACGTCGCTGATTGGTTCTCTCACTTCCCCACGCTTTTCAATCATCGATCCCTCATTATTTATACCCCGTTTCTCCCCACCCTAAGTTGTTGGATCGTCTTGTTTTGTCGCCTTGATTTGTCTCTGGATATTTTTCCCCGTTGCTGTTGCTGCTGCTTTTTTCTCTGTGCTGTTCTCCAGGAATTCCTAGAAGCCTTCGCTTGGATACCTGCTCCCGTGGCGCGCGCTCGCCTCCACTGTTGATCCAGTTCCAATTACGCATCTCGTCTGGGTGAGTTATCTTTTTGACTGTTCTTGACCTTTCCATTTTTCGTGTGTAAATTTACACTGAAGACTACCACCTTTTTGTCAAACAGTCACTCACCCAGCCATTATCTATTTTTGCTATTTCCTTTATGGAATAATATTTTGGGATCTACCATCTCCCTCTGTGTGCTTGCTCACACCGAAGATATTATTTCACAATTGGACTGTGTGTTTACATGAAGAGATTCACTGTGTGTTTGCTCACACCGAAGATATTATTTCACAATTGGACTGTGTATTTACATGAAGATATTCACTGTGTGTTTACATGAAGATATTCACTGTGTGTTTACATGAAGATATTCACTGGGACTGTGTTTGGATTTAGCTCTCTGTGTTGTTAACACGAAGAGTTTCACTTGGGCTGTTTTTGGAATTGTGCTCTCTGTGTTGTTAACACGAAGAGATTCACTTGGGCTGTGTTTGGAACTGTGCTCACTGTGTTGTTAACACGAAGAATTGTACACCCTGTTCTCCTGCTCGTTTAAGACTGCTCTGTCACTGACTCGTTCCCTCTCTCCCTCTCTCGGTCTCGCAACAACATCTGAGAACCCACCGAGAGGATTCTGCAGAGCGGTTCAGAAGTCAACACCTGCTTCCCAAGACAACCCTCACGGGAGAAGCTGCAGAGCAGCAGAACTTTGCCCCTTGATCATTGTACCTGTCTTGTTTGACTTGCTTTCCCTGTTTCTCTTATTCCTAGTACCAAATAAACAAGCCCTCGTATTTGGCAACTCTGAATCCTACTCTCTTGTGTCGTTGCGTTTGGGGTCGGTGTCAAACCATAACATTACGATCCAACCAACAATATGACGACCCCAGCCGACACAGAGAGGGTCAAGACCGCACTTGCTATTCAAGTCGAGTTGACCAGGGATCACGGTCTCCAATTAGAGCGGGCTGCGGCTGCGGTGCAAGACCTCAGGGACCAGGTCTTGCCTATGCAGGGTTCTATGGCCGCTATGGCGGGACAACAGTCCGAGATTCTCGCTCAGCTTAACTCGCTGGGCGACGCCGTTAACACTTTTCATCTCTCATACCCTTCAGGAACATTCCCCGCAACCCCAGCAGATCTCGCACCTCGGGAACCCCATCTCTCCGTCCCATGGCTGTTCGACGGTAATCCCGAGGAGTGTGCCACATTCATCATGCAATGTGAGTTGGTTTTCCGTCATCAACCAAGCCGTTTTTCTGCTCATGGGTCCCGAGTGGCTTTTATAACCAACCTACTTTCAGGCCATGCTGCCCAGTGGGTCACTTCCTCCTGGGCAATGGAAGCAGATTTTTTGTTCTCCTACCCAGACTTCGTGGCGGAGCTCCGCAGAGTGTTCCACCATCCAGCCCGAGGTCTGGACCCTGGAGCCCGGTTGGGGACCTTCCGACAAGGGAGCAGCAGGGTGACGGACTATGTCATAGAGTTTCGACTGGCGGCGGTGGAGAGTGGATGGAACGAACCTGCTCTTCGCCTAACCTTCATAAGGGGGCTCAGTGACGCAGTCCGGGACCAGCTCGCTACCAGGGAGGTGCCCGACTCCCTCGAGGAGCTGTTTAGCCTTGTCATCCGTATTGACGGACGCCTCCTGGAGAGAAGGCGCGAGAGGACCCGACTGTCACCTCCTGAAGCACCCCGGACTCCTGGACGCCCCGTCCCCAACACTACTGATGGTAACAGGCTTCCCCGTCCGGTGCGCGAAGAGGAACCCATGCAGCTGGGACGCTCTCATCTGAGCCAGGCGGAGCGTCAGGCAAGGCTCAGGTCCGGTCTCTGCCTCTACTGCGGAGGTGCGGGACACCGTATCGCCGACTGCCCTACCCGGCCAAAAGATCGGGCTCACCAAGACCCCGGGAGATCCTGGTGAGCCGTTTTTCCCAGTCCCAGCGCCGCGCACCACCTGACCATCTGATGAGCGTCACCCTGGCCTGGGGGGACCAACGTGCCACGGTGGAGGCCCTCATCGACTCTGGGGCAGACGAGAACTTCCTCGACTTCGAGTTTGCCACCCAAGCCAACATACCTCTTGAGGCCCTTATGAGGCCCTTGGAGATCTTTTCGTTGGACCAACACCGCCTGGCCGACATCTCTCAACGCACCGGCCCAGTCGTGCTGACCATCGCTGGGAACCACGTCGAGAGAATCCAGTTCCTCATTACCCAATCCCCCCTTGTCCCGGTGGTCCTGGGTAGGCCCTGGCTCGCGCTGCACGAGCCCCACATCGCCTGGTCCTCCGGTACCATCAGGGGCTGGAGCTCCTCCTGTCACGCCCGCTGTCTGCAGGCGGCGTCCTGTCCCCCGCCCCGGAGACCGGCTGGTGAGTTGCCCCCGGACCCCTCGTCCATTCCTCCCGAGTACCACGACCTCATGGAGGTATTCAGTAAGACCAGGGCTCAGGCCCTTCCACCTCACCGCCCCTATGACTGCGCCATCGACCTCCGCCAAGGGGCTCCCCTTCCCGGCAGCCGCCTCTACAGTCTGACTGTCCCGGAGAAGAAGGCGATGGATCTCTACATCTCTGAGTCATTGGAAGCAGGACTCATTCGGCCTTCCTCCTCCCCGGTGGCAGCCGGGTTCTTCTTTGTTGGTAAGAAGGATGGGGACCTGCGACCCTGCATCGACTATCGTCAGCTCAACGAGATCACCATCAAGAACAAATACCCCCTACCTCTCATGAGCTCCACCTTCGAGCCACTGACCCAGGCCTCGTTCTTCACCAAGCTGGATCTCCGAAGTGCCTACCATCTTGTCCGTATTCGTGAGGGCGATGAATGGAAGACCGCCTTCAAGACCCCCAGGGGCCACTATGAGTACCTTGTGATGCCGTTCGGCCTCACCAACGCCCCGGCGGTATTCCAGGCACTCATGAACGATGTCCTCCGTGACATGCTGGAGGTGTTCGTGGTGGTGTACCTGGACGACATTCTTATCTTTTCCAGGACCCTCGAGGAACACATCCTGCATGTCCGTCGGGTGCTGGAGCGCCTCCTCCACAATCGGCTCTTCGTCAAGGCGGAGAAGTGCCGTTTCCACTCCAACTCCGTCGAGTACCTGGGCTTCATCGTTGAGAAGGGCTTGACCCGAGCGGATCCTCGCAAGATCCAGGCTGTGGAGGATTGGCCGGAACCCACCACTCGGAAGGAGTTACAGAGTTTCCTCGGGTTCGCCAACTTCTACCGAAGGTTCATCCGGAACTACAGTCAAGTGGCGGAGCCTCTTACCAAGCTGACCTCCCCCGCTCTGCCGTTCGACTGGTCCCCAGCGGCATGCGCTGCGTTCCGCTCCCTCAAGAGAAGGTTCACTTCCGCCCCTATCCTGCTCCACCCTGACCCCAAGAGACAGTTCATCGTGGAGGTGGACGCCTCGGATTCTGGTCTGGGCGCTGTCCTATCCCAACGTTCTCCTTCCGACCAGAAGGTACATCCTTGCGCCTTCTACTCGCGTCGCTTCCTCCCCGCCGAGAGGAACTACGACACCGGCAATCGGGAGCTACTGGCGGTCGTGGCTGCGCTGGAGGAGTGGCGTCATTGGCTTGAGGGTGCCGAGGAGCCTTTTACCATCTGGACGGACCACAAGAACCTAACGTTCATCCGCGCTTCCAGGCGCCTCAACGGTCGGCAGGCGAGATGGGCCAGTTTCCTCAGCCGGTTCGACTTCTCGCTGACCTTCCGCCCCGGTTCCCGCAACACGAAGGCCGACTCTCTGTCCCGGATGCACTCCAAGGGGGCTCCACCCTCTGAGGTCCCATCTCCCATCATCCCGGAGGCCCGAGTGGTTGGAGCCATCACCTTGGGCATCGAGGGTGTGGTGAGGCGTGCCCTTCGCTTCCAACGTGCTCCAAGCAACGTCCCTAGGAGCCGTCTCTTCGTCCCCGACTCTGTCCGGTCCCAGGTACTGCTGTGGGGCCATACTAGCCGGTTCGCCTGCCACCCAGGCGTCCATCGCACGTTCTCCTTCCTGGCTCGTCGTTTCTGGTGGCCCACCATGCGGAACGACGTCAAGGAGTTCGTATTGGCCTGCGCGGTCTGTGCCCGCAGCAAGGCCTCTCACCAGGCACCCTCCGGGCTCTTGCAGCCCCTTCCCGTTCCAAGCCGTCCGTGGTCACATGTGGCGCTCGACTTCGTCACTGGTCTACCCTCCTCCCAGGGGAACACCTGCCTTCTGACCGTGGTGGATCGATTCAGCAAGGGGGTCCACCTCGTGGCCCTCTCCAAGCTTCCCTCAGCAGCCGAGACGGCGGACCTCCTGACGCACCACGTGTTCCGCCTTCACGGCTTTCCCCAGGACATCGTCTCTGACCGGGGGCCCCAGTTCACCTCCCAGGTATGGCGGGCTTTCTGCAAAGGATTGGGGGCAACGGTCAGTCTCTCCTCTGGCTATCATCCCCAGACAAACGGGCAGACGGAGAGGATGAACCAGAGCGTGGAGTCTGCTCTTCGGTGTGTGGCAGCCGAGAGGCCGGCGTCCTGGAGCCGTTTCCTACCCTGGGTTGAGTACTCCATCAACTCAATGGTCAGTTCCGCCACCGGCCTCTCCCCTTTTGAGGCCTCCCTGGGCTACCAGCCCCCTCTTTTTCCCGCACAGGAGACGGAAGTGGCAGTTCCCTCCGTGCAGGTCCACCTCGACCGCTGCCGTCGAGTTTGGGAGATCACCAGGACCACGCTGCTCCGAACATCTGAGCGCGCCTGTCGTGGTGCCGACCGGCGCCGGGTTCCCGCGCCGACTTACCGCCCTGGGCAGAGGGTGTGGCTCTCCGCGAAGGACCTCCCGCTACGGTCCTCGGCCAAGAAGCTCAACCCCCGCTTCGTCGGGCCTTTCGAGGTCCTGAAAGTACTCAGTCCGGCGGCCCTGCGCCTGAAGCTTCCTGCATCCATGCACATCCACCCCGTGTTCCATGTCTCCCGGGTTAAGCCCGTCTCCCTCTGTCCCCTTATGCCTCCGGCTCCTGATCCGCCGCCTCCTGTGCTAGTGGATGGTCACCCCCAGTGGCAGGTCCGCCGGTTGATGGGCGTTCGTCGGCGGGGCCGGGGGTTCCAATACCTGGTGGACTGGGAGGGTTACGGCCCTGAGGAGCGTAGCTGGGTCTCCCGGCAGCTCATCGTGGATCCCGGCTTGATCACCGACTTCCATCGGGCCCATCCTGACGAGCCGGGTCGGCCTGGTCGCCGGGTGGCTCCCGTGGAGGGGGGGGTACTGTGAGGTTTCTGTCCTTGCGCTCTCACTCGTTCTGTTCCTTTAACCACCCTCGCTATGTTTTCATTCAGTTTCTGTCAATTGGTTCTATCCCCTCGTTCACACGTTTCTCCCCGTTGACGTCATCAGAGACGTCGCTGATTGGTTCTCTCACTTCCCCACGCTTTTCAATCACATTCCCCAGCTGTCACTGCTTTCTCCCCGTTGACGTCATCAGAGACGTCGCTGATTGGTTCTCTCACTTCCCCACGCTTTTCAATCATCGATCCCTCATTATTTATACCCCGTTTCTCCCCACCCTAAGTTGTTGGATCGTCTTGTTTTGTCGCCTTGATTTGTCTCTGGATATTTTTCCCCGTTGCTGTTGCTGCTGCTTTTTTCTCTGTGCTGTTCTCCAGGAATTCCTAGAAGCCTTCGCTTGGATACCTGCTCCCGTGGCGCGCGCTCGCCTCCACTGTTGATCCAGTTCCAATTACGCATCTCGTCTGGGTGAGTTATCTTTTTGACTGTTCTTGACCTTTCCATTTTTCGTGTGTAAATTTACACTGAAGACTACCACCTTTTTGTCAAACAGTCACTCACCCAGCCATTATCTATTTTTGCTATTTCCTTTATGGAATAATATTTTGGGATCTACCATCTCCCTCTGTGTGCTTGCTCACACCGAAGATATTATTTCACAATTGGACTGTGTGTTTACATGAAGAGATTCACTGTGTGTTTGCTCACACCGAAGATATTATTTCACAATTGGACTGTGTATTTACATGAAGATATTCACTGTGTGTTTACATGAAGATATTCACTGTGTGTTTACATGAAGATATTCACTGGGACTGTGTTTGGATTTAGCTCTCTGTGTTGTTAACACGAAGAGTTTCACTTGGGCTGTTTTTGGAATTGTGCTCTCTGTGTTGTTAACACGAAGAGATTCACTTGGGCTGTGTTTGGAACTGTGCTCACTGTGTTGTTAACACGAAGAATTGTACACCCTGTTCTCCTGCTCGTTTAAGACTGCTCTGTCACTGACTCGTTCCCTCTCTCCCTCTCTCGGTCTCGCAACAACATCTGAGAACCCACCGAGAGGATTCTGCAGAGCGGTTCAGAAGTCAACACCTGCTTCCCAAGACAACCCTCACGGGAGAAGCTGCAGAGCAGCAGAACTTTGCCCCTTGATCATTGTACCTGTCTTGTTTGACTTGCTTTCCCTGTTTCTCTTATTCCTAGTACCAAATAAACAAGCCCTCGTATTTGGCAACTCTGAATCCTACTCTCTTGTGTCGTTGCGTTTGGGGTCGGTGTCAAACCATAACAAATAGTTGTCATACAGAAGTACAGAATACTTTCATACAAAATGCTTCTTACTGTTGCGCTCCAGAGACTGTGCTAGACAAGATAGTATCAAATAACATAATATAGCATGTAATTTAGAAGAAGAAAAATGAGGTCACAGTGTTCGGTATAGACATATGTACAATGTTCTGAGTTACCATATAATATACAATACTATGCAGTGTACTAATGTTCTAAGGTTTCTCTCCTCCACATGGCCTGTGGTGCTTTTTTCCTATATAGGTTTTTTTGTTCAAACGATGGAGTTCTTGCAATCTGCCTTTGACATTGTTCAGTCACATCTGACCCAGCTTAAGCTCGTGTTAAATGCTGGCAAATCAAAGTTTATGCTCTTCTCAAATGGGAAGAGACTCCCAGCTGATCTTCCCACACGTGTTACTGCTGGAGGGACTGACATCGAAAGGGTTGCTTCCTACAAATATCTAGGCATTACAGTGGATCAGAACCTTACTGTACGTTTAAATCTCATTACAGTGGACGAGAACCTTACTGTACGTTTAAAACTCATTACAGTGGATCAGAACCTTACTGTACATTTAAATCTCATTACAGTGGACGAGAACCTTACTGTACGTTTAAATCTCATTACAGTGGATCAGAACCTTACTGTACGTTTAAATCTCATTACAGTGGACGAGAACCTTACTGTACGTTTAAATCTCATTACAGTGGATCAGAACCTTACTGTACGTTTAAATCTCATTACAGGACGAGAACCTTACTGTACGTTTAAATCTCATTACAGGACGAGAACCTTACTGTACGTTTAAATCTCATTACAGGACGAGAACCTTAGTGTACGTTTAAATCTCATTACAGTGGACGAGAACCTTACTGTACGTTTAAATCTCATTACAGGACGAGAACCTTACTGTACGTTTAAATCTCATCACAGGACGAGAACCTTACTGTACGTTTAAATCTCATCACAGGACGAGAACCTTACTGTACGTTTAAATCTCATTACAGGATGAGAACCTTACTGTACGTTTAAATCTCATTACAGGACGAGAACCTTACTGTATGTTTAAATCTCATTACAGGACGAGAACCTTACTGTACGTTTAAATCTCATCACAGGACGAGAACCTTACTGTACATTTAAATCTCATTACAGGACGAGAACCTTACTGTACGTTTAAATCTCATTACAGGACGAGAACCTTACTGTACGTTTAAATCTCATTACAGGGCGAGAACCTTACTGTACGTTTAAATCTCATTACAGTGGACGAGAACCTTACTGTACGTTTAAATCTCATCACAGGACGAGAACCTTACTGTACGTTTAAATCTCATTACAGTGGACGAGAACCTTACTGTACGTTTAAATCTCATTACAGGACGAGAACCTTACTGTACGTTTAAATCTCATTACAGGACGAGAACCTTACTGTACGTTTAAATCTCATTACAGTGGACGAGAACCTTACTGTACGTTTAAATCTCATCACAGGACGAGAACCTTACTGTACGTTTAAATCTCATTACAGTGGACGAGAACCTTACTGTACGTTTAAATCTCATTACAGTGGATCAGAAGCTTACTGTACGTTTTAAATCTCATCACAGGACGAGAACCTTACTGTACGTTTAAATCTCATTACAGTGGACGAGAACCTTACTGTACGTTTAAATCTCATCACAGGACGAGAACCTTACTGTACGTTTAAATCTCATTACAGTGGACGAGAACCTTACTGTACGTTTAAATCTCATTACAGGACGAGAACCTTACTGTACGTTTAAATCTCATTACAGGACGAGAACCTTACTGTACGTTTAAATCTCATTACAGTGGACGAGAACCTTACTGTACGTTTAAATCTCATTACAGGATGAGAACCTTACTGTACGTTTAAATCTCATTACAGGACGAGAACCTTACTGTACGTTTAAATCTCATTACAGGACGAGAACCTTACTGTACGTTTAAATCTCATTACAGTGGACGAGAACCTTACGTTTAAATCTCACATAGACAAACTTGTGTCAAAGCTGAAGCTTAAACTCGGCTTCTTTTTCAGAAACAGGTCCTGTTTTTCATTTAAAGTGAGAAGTCACCTGATCTCGACCACCTTCTTACCACGACTCGATTATGGTGACTTACTCTACATAAATCAAATCAAATCAAATTTATTTATAGGGCCCGACAACACACGTTAATGTCCCCATGGGCCGTACAGATCTTCTTTAAACAAGTCAAGAAGAAAACATAACAATAAGTCAAGAACAGAACAAGAACACCATAAGGTCCAAACATTTTTAGATGAATGCAAATAAATGAAAGAATGCAAGCACTCCCAGACATGCCCCACGCGAAGGTAAGGAAAAACTCACTAAAACCTAACAATAGGGAAAAAAGCTCCACAGGCAGTGTGGAGGAGAGAAACCTTAGAAGGGCCATTCAAGGGGGGATCTCCCTTCTTAGATGTTGGTGATAGTAGTGTTGCAGACGGACAGTTGGTAAGCATGCACTCATGTGTGTAGTGGAACACAGATGAGTGCATGCAATAGCAACTGTACATTTTGAAAAATTAAAGATAGAGCTAATAGCAATAGCAACTGAACATTTTGAAAGATTAAAGATAGAGCTGATAGCGAATCTATTTGAGGCACAGGGGCGGCGCAAAGAGGGTCACGTCCTCCCCGTCTTAGTCAAGGGACATTTAACACTCCGGTCGTTGCTCAGGGACAGCCGGAGACAGGGAGATAGGGGGCGGCGCAGAGAGGGTCGCGAACTCCCCGACATCAACGCGGGACATCCGGCACTCCGGTCACCACTACGAGACCTCCGGAGACAGGGGGGCACGCAGAGGGGGTCGCAACCTCCCGGCCTTCGTCACGGGACGTCCAACACTCCGGTCAACACTCCTGGGCCCTCATTCATCAACGTGGACTTTGACCTTGACCTACTTCCACACGTAAGCACGGAATTTAGAACTAGCGCACGCACAGGGAAGTCGGCATTCATCACACGTGCGTAAGCAGGCTCTACGCACATCTGTCATGATGAATCCCACCTTGGCCCTGCGCCGCAGCTCGTGCACGCTTTCACGTATTTGCATACCAAAACCGCCCCGACCAACCAAATATGGTCAGGCCCTCCCCTTCAAATACCATGAGGGAATCCCTGTGCGTGGAATGTTGGAGGATGGCAAAGCGAACGAAAAAGAGAAACTACACAGACACCGAGGTGGAGGTCCTCGTAACGGAGGTGGATAAATAAAAGGCGGATTTGTAAACGGTGATGTCAGATATCAACGGCTCCCTAAGACCATTGCTGCAATTCTGCCTGGACAGCTCAAAATACTAATAAAGACCGTTCGTTGACCACTGTTTGGCGTTGGTTGTGTTGTGTGTCATTATAACCGTGCTGTACAATATGAATGCCTTTATTAGTTGTGTTCGATTGGCTATATGATTTTTAGAGGCATCTATTTTGTTGTCGGCTAATAAAGACCGCGCTGGAATATGACTGCCTTTTCCCGTGTTGTTTGATTAATACCCACGGATTAAAGTTCTCCTCAATTCTATTCCAAATCGCGATGGATCTCCCGTCAATTTTCTACCTGCTGCATGATTTCTAGAGGCATACTACTACAATCTATTTTGATGTCAGTATTGGGTAGCCTATATAAACAATATAATACGAGAGCATATACAAGAACAATGAATCTCACTGCATGTATGATGTATCCTGCCTTTCAATACATGAACTTGAATTCCATCATATAGTCTGTCCACTATCTGCATGGTGTCATTGCAATGCGTTTTCTATTCTTTCTTGTACAGTAAAAAGGGGGAAGAACACTATATTCATATGACTTATTCTGCTTACAGCTTCGAAATTCCACTTGTTTCGTTTAACGTAAAGCCTTTTAAATATAATCAAAACGTTCCCGTGTTTCGGCGGTCTGTGCGCAAAATAATAACGAGTTGAGCTTTATGATTTATGATGAATTGAAAATGGGGGACCCTGATGTAAACAGGACGAAAGTTGGTCTGCATCCCCAATTAACAATTGTATGTACTGAGCTGTACTGTACTGTACCCATTCTGCAATCTGTTAATAAACTTTTCAATCAATCAATCAATCAAGCTACGCGGAGCGCAGTCAGTCAGTAGCCTACACCCCGTATATTCCGATAACGCTATATAAACCATGAATGAATGAATGAATGAGAACTTTATTAACAGATTGCAGAATGGGTACAGTACAGTACAGCTCAATACATACAATTGTTAAGGGGATGCAGACCAGAGAAAGACTTTCGTCTTGTTTACATCAGGGTCCCCCATTTTCAATTCATCGTAACATATATGACATGCTGCATTCATTCTGAGAGAAAGATCTATTATTCCAAATGCTATTTATAGGGTTTTGACCATAATTACACTACTGTTGCTATTTTACAATGAACTATAATGAACTACGGTTCATAGAACATCCAGTGTTATTATGCACAGAAGCTCATTTCCTTGTTGTAATAATATATTCTACCACTGGGCGCGAGGTACGCCAGGTCCGAAATGTGCGTAGATGTAAGCACGAAGTCAAGTTCAAGTTGAAGTTGATGAATCCCACTCTTTGCTTAGAAATGATCGTACGCACGGGTTACGCACAGATCTGTGCGTAGAACACGTTGATGCATGAGGGCCCAGGACAGCAAGTCATAGGGAGACAGGGAGACGGGACAGGCGTTAGACAGCTCATGAGATTGTAGTAGGCGGACATAGCAATAGATACAAGTGGTAGGCATATATGTGAATGGAGTAGATATATGAAGTAGGCGTATTATGTGAATAGAATAGAAGTACTTAACCCAGCAATGAAACCGCGTTGACTGTTAATCTGTTAACAGTCTGTTAATACTGTTAATCAGTTGGCAGGACCACGGACAGACGGCGATGAATAACTGATCCAAGGCCTCGGAGGTGCATGTAGAGCAGTCACTACAATCTTGGCCAAGACCCCGAGGCATCCATCACCTTAGTCAGCGCCAGGAGACGGGCACTCAGAGAGAAGGGGGAGGGGGGGGGGGGGGGAGGGGGGGGGGGGGGGGAAGAGTTAGAGAGTTCCCATGTTTGTGGTGCTGCAAAGGAGCAGACATGTAGTACCCTGTAGTGCCATGTAGTACCATGTAGTACCCCGTAGTGCCATGTAGTACCCTATAGTACATGTATGCACCTGATCAGTACCTTAGAAAGCTGGATGCTGTGTACCATTACAAATGGTTACAATGGTTACATCACAAATACGGCAATTTTCTCAATGGCTCTCTCTTGTGCACAAAGCTCTGCTTAAACTGGTTCCCTCGTACCTAAGTGTGCTTCTGTGCACAAAGAAATATAAGTATGCCCTTCGTTCTCAAGCTGCTCTAACACTGGACGTTCCCCATATGAGAACTGAATTGGGAAAAAGGGCTTTTAAATATGCTGCTCCTTCATCTTGGAACAAGATACAGGAGGACCTCAAATTACCAGGACTGGTCACCGTCGGAGAATTCAAAGCCATTTTAAAATCCTACGAACTCAGTCGGACAGTGCAACTGTGTTTGATAATTTGCCTGTTTGATAACTTGCCTGAAATTGGAGCTTGCTGTAAATGTTTTATCTGTATTTTATTGTGATGTTCTTTTTTATGTTGAAACTTTCTGCTGCCTTGCTTGGCCAGATCGCTCTTGAAAAAGAGATTTTAATCTCAATGATGCTTATCTGGTTAAATAAAGGATTTGATTGATTGATTGATTGATTGATTGATTCCTTACCTTCGCTGGGGTATGTCTGGGAGTGTTGCATTTATTTATTTTACATTTATTTTGGATTTCATGGTGGGTTTTTTGTTCTTGATTTATTGGGATGTTTCTTCTTGAATAGTTTAAAGAAGACTTGTCCGGCCCATGGGGACATTAACTTGTGATTTTGGGCTTTACAAATCAATTTGATTTGATTTAATATGCATTTATATGTCCAGTGATACAGGTATAAAGACACTATGGTCAGGCACTCTACTACTGGCCCCTGAGCAGCTAACACTGGAGCGGTTAACGCTGAGGTGCCTTGCTCAAGGGCACAGCTAGCACCTGCCCTTTTGTGCCTCATAAAAAAGAGCCCTTTTTATGCCAATTATTTTTACCATATTTTCTTTTTTACCTCCATATAGAGAGAGTGATCTGCAATCTGCTTGGGTTGGGGGTGCAATTCCTAACAGGCTCAACCATATGGATAAAAGTTCCCATATTATGTGCATTACACCAGGGGTTCCCAAACTTTTCAGGCCGCGACCCCCAAATAACGGTGTCAGAGAGCCGCGACCCCCACTATTATAGGAGGTAAAATAAAATTAAAAAAATGTTTTACTTTTTTTTTTATAAATGGAAATGTATGGTTGAAACATGCACACGTTCAAACGCACACACACTAATACGCATTGAAGGCTTTTAACCAGGGCCGGACTGGGGAAATTATTCAGGCCAGGAAATATAGTGCAAAATATAGCCCCAGTCAGGCCACTTTTTAAGCAGGGGGTCTGGGGGTCCCCCACCAGGAAATGTCTTGTTACAAATACTTCATTTCCTGCATTCTCGTGCAGGATTTGTACCCTTTAAATGCCAGTGTTTGTGATGGCATCACAAATGATTGTTAAAAAAACAGGCTAGCATATGTATGATTAGCAACAATACTGATTTTAATGGATTTTCAGTTTTTTTGTAATGTCAGATTGAAAATAATACAATCTTTTATTCAACTTCAGCCCTGATCATAACACCACATTAATTTTATAATTCTAACCCTTTAAATGCCAGTGTGTGTGATGGCATATATTTGCAATATATCAAATGCAAAGTAGATTTTTCTGGGGGGGATTATTACAGGCTAGCATGTGTCAATGATTAGCAACAACAGTTTTTTGTAAGGGTCCCGCCTCCACCAATCACATGCGGCTCCCTTTGTGTGTGTGTGTGTGTGTGAGAGCAAGAGAGAGAGAGAGAGAGAAATAGTTCTCCAACTTGTTTGAGTTGCAGTGATCTCCTGGTTGTTCCCCACCTAGGTTATCTAACTATTGCGCTGCTGCAACTAGAAACACTGTCCTGGCCTGCTTCTAAGTTCAGTGGCCTGACTGCATTAAAAAATAAAATAAAATCTCGCGGCTCGCGACCCCGACTTTGGGAACCCCTGCATTACACAAACTAAAAATAGATATTACATTACATTACACAAACTAAAAACAGATATTACATTACATTACACAAACTAAAAACAGATATTACATTACATTACACAAACTAAAAACAGATATTAGATTACATTACACAAACTAAAAACAGATATTACATTACATTACACAAACTAAAAACAGATATTACATTACATTACACAAACTAAAAACCGATATTGTCTGAATTACTAGAAGAAAGAAATGCACCACCTTTGGCTGATAGTAATTTATTAATTTCTTAGAATTTCTTTTGGTCTAATAAATGTTTAAGGTTCTTAGATGGATCCCCTGCTGCCTCCTCCTCCTCTTCCTCCTCCTTTTCCTCCTCTTCCTCCTCCTCCTAATCCTCCTCCTCATCTTCCTCCTCCTCCTCTTCCTCCTCTTCCTCCTCTTCCTCTTCCTCCTAATCCTCCTCTTCCTCCTCATCCTGCTCCTCCTCCTGCTCCTGCTTCTATCTTCCTCCTCCTCTTCCTCCTCCTCCTCCTCCTCCTCCTCCTCCTCCTCCTCCTCCTCCTCCTCCTCCTCCTCCTAATCCTCCTCCTGTTCCTCCTCCTCCTCATCTTCCTCCTCCTCCTCTTCCTCCTCTTCCTCTTCCTCCTCTTCCTCCTCCTCCTAATCCTCCTCCTCCTCATCTTCCTCCTCCTCCTCTTCCTCATCTTCCTCCTATTCCTCCTCCTCCTAAACCTCCTCTTCCTACTCCTGCTCCTCCTCCTCCTCCTCCTCATCCTGCTCCTCCTCCTCCTCTTCCTCCCCCTCCTCCTCCTCCTCCTCCTCCTCCTCCTGCTCCTCCTCCTCCTCATCTTCCTCCTCCTCCTGCTCCTGCTCCTTTTCCTGCTCCTCCTCCTCCCTCCTCCTCCTCAGTCTCCTGCTCCTCCTCCTCCTCCTGCTCCTCTTCCTCCTCCTCCTCCTCCTCCTCCTCCTCCTCCTCCTCCTCCTCCTCCTCCACGGGAGCAGCGTACTGGCTCATGTTAAATGGCAGGCCATGCATTATGCAGCAGCTTAGGCAATCGCGCGGGATCTTCATGTCCTCTGCTACAGTCCATTTGTCGCTGCTCTGGTCGTAGCGCTCCACGTTGGAGATGGTGCTGAAGGAGCCTCCGACTACGAAGAGCAGGTCGTCCAGCACCGCGATGCCAAAGAAGCTGCGGGCGGTGAGCATGTCGGGCAGGGCTCTCCAGGAGTCAGTCAAGGGGCTGTAGGCCTCCGCGCTACGCAGGGCGTTTTCACCGTGACGGTCCAACCCTCCACCTGAGGACAGGACACATGAGAGGAATGTTTTAGTGTGTGGCTCAGGCAGGCAGACACTGTATTAATCCATTTAGGGAAATGAGGGCATCACAGAAGCATTGGAAGTCAAATGATACATATCTATAGAAATATCTAGTATAAAGCATTTGTCTCCGTGTGCACCTACCGCATAGACATGTCCTCCGTATGCAGCGACTCCCAGTTCGCCACGCCTGCTGCTCATGGGGGCGATCTGAGTCCACTGGTTAGTGTCTGGGCTGTAGCACTCAGCTGTGAGCAGACACCCCGTCCTGTTCCAGCCACCACAGATGTAAACCTGTAATAAGAAAGAATATTCTAATTTAGTTTATATATTCCATTTGATTTCATTCTACTTTAATTGTCTGTTAATGTTGATGCACCAAAGGACCCAGACACATCTTTTGTATGTGCAAGCTTACTTGGCAATAAAGACATTTATGATTTCTGATCTAACGTTCCTTGTGTTCATCTAGCACCCTGTGTCCCTTAGTTCCACCCACCTTGCCCTGGAGGGCTGCTGCCCCGGCGGCCTGCCTGCGCTCCAGCATGGGTGAGATCACTGTCCACTGGTTGGTTTCAGGCAAGTAGCGCTCGGCGGTGTTCAGTGACATGTGTCCGTCGTACCCTCCCATGGCGTAGATACAGCCGTCCAACACGACCACGCTGAGGAAACTGCGGCGTGAGTGCATGGGAGCCGCCTGCAGCCAGCTGCGAGTGACGGGGTTGAGCCTGCGCACACTGCTGAGATGCTCATAGCCGGCCCAGCCGCCGACGCAGTAGACCAGACCATGGAGATAAGCGGTGCCGTGGAAGGCCCGGGGACTCTCCCCCTCAACGCTCACGTCCATCCATCCACCGGCTCGGATATTGTAAGCCTCCATGGCCATGCTGCGGTGCATGCATCCTCCGATGGCCAATAGGACCTCCTGGGGCCGGCGTGGGCGGGTCAGAGGGTTTGGGAGCCTGTAGGAGCCAGGGGGGTTCAGGACGCTGAGGATGAGGGGCCTGCAATCGTGGCTGTCCCTCACCACAGGGTTGTTCCGGACGTTGTTCAGGAAGTAGTCAGGCCTCATCAAGCCCATGCGAACCTGGGAAGAGACAAGCAGACGGCGGGTACAACTTAGACATCGGTTGTAGACGGTTTCTGTTGCTAGGGAACAGTTTGGACCCAAATGTTTGAGAACCACTGTACTAGGGAACCTAATGTTGTTTTAAGGGGAGACCACCCCCCTAAAATCCCCTTTTCCTGATTTTGGGGCAATTTTGAGATTTTTGTATAATGTCTTCTTTCAAACTAGTGACAAGAAAACTTAAAAAAAACACATTTAGTTGCTTATTTTGCTTCATTTAGCATGATTGCATCCATAAATGTGCACATATTGAATGGGGAAGTGCCTCATTTGCATATATAAACATAAAATTCAGAAAACTTGCAATATATTGTTTCTTAGTTTATATGTACATAAAAAACTGGGAAAGTTTCATAGTGATATCTATTCAACTTTTTTTGCCTATTAGGGGGTACAGTAATCGGTTGTGTTGTTTGTTACTAAACTGTTACTACTACTACATCATTATTATTATTATATTATTATGTTATTCAGTTATCAGGCATGTGTTTAGGTTGTCTATTACTAATAGTTTGATTGGGTGTTGTGTTTGTAAATAGCGGTTTCAAATAAAAATGTATGGCATTTTACAATACAGAACTTTGAAGGCGTTTTCCCAAAGGGTAGACATGTACCATTTCCCTAGCATCTACACACACCAAACTTTCCACCTTTATTCATATCTATATCCTGCTTCTTTGTGCCAAATGGTTTGTTGATATGTCATACATAGCCTGATTTACAGACAATACAAAACTTTAAAGG
Source organism: Notolepis coatsorum (assembly GCF_963971535.1). Taxonomy (NCBI): domain Eukaryota; kingdom Metazoa; phylum Chordata; class Actinopteri; order Aulopiformes; family Paralepididae; genus Notolepis; species Notolepis coatsorum. The sequence goes on along the minus strand of NW_028173872.1, from coordinate 169,820 downwards.
CGTTTTTCTCAAAACGAGATTTTATGAGTTTGTATTACACATAAAACAAAGAATCTCAATTTCTCTAGTACATCCACACACCAAACTGGCCACGTTTCCTCCTATCCATATACCACAACTTTCTGCTAGAGGATTTTTTGATATATCACTCATCCAGATTTTTAGAACATTTTATACAAAACATTTATGCAAAACATTAATTTTTTATGACTAGGGGGTCATAAAAGGTCATAAATTCCTGTTAGGGTGGCATATCAAAAAATCCTCTAGCAAAAAGTTTGGTATTTAATGTAGTAACATGAGAAAATATCTATATATCATCCATTTTTTCTAAATTCTGTTTGGGGTAACATGCAAAATGAATAGACCATGCCCCTTTTGGGTAATACAATTATGCGACCACATTTTTTTTAATACATTTTATTACATTTTTTTGACTATTCTAAACAATTAAGATGTTTGCAAATGATTTCATCCTTTATTATTTTTTTCCATATCTAGGTGGGGGGTCTCCCCTACCGCCGTTCACGTTGTACAGCGTTATTGCCTGCCATGCGTTGTCTGCCAAACCACGCTGTACAGCGATATTGAGATCATATTTCATTTTTTCGCCATGGCATTCATAATTCATATATACACCTCCGGCGCTGCAGCTGGACCCTACGGCTCAATACAACGACGGCTCAATACCGCCGCCTGGTGGATGGTCGGGCGAGTTACACTGGTAAACAGGATATGGCTGCTGTGCGTCGATTAAATTCATCCGGCCATCAGATATTGTCGCAAGGCTCCCAACAGACACTATGTACATAATGGATCGCTTTATAAACTTAATAATCAATATGATTTCGGCGTTTATTTGCGACATACAAACCGGAAATGGACCTAGACGATCGACGTCCTATACCTGGGATCTTTCACCGCCAGTCTCATTGACGCACGGTAAGAGGACGCTGACGCTATTTTCAGCCCAATTGTTTATTTATGTCACTGCAAACCGATCGGATCAATATATCACCCATACTACATAAAGCATTTACTGACGATCACAGAAGTATAAACGACCCCCCCCCCCTTTCATCCGTGCATGATGAGGTATAACGTATACGATCATGTACAGTTGAATTTTTTAATATAGCGTGTCTAGGGAATAGACGGCAATCGATAATCTATACATGCGTTTAGGCCTATAGCTCACGTTCTAGAAATTACTGCAGAAAATGATAAAAACATACTTATATTCTAGAAGGTATTTTTGTATGAATCTATGAATGAAAAAGTATAACGTTCCTACATCCTGAACGATAGATAATCGATGTTGAATGGGCCATAGTAATGTCAATTTAGCAATACAATTTAACAAGTTATAGCCCTGCAAAGAAGGTGAACATCTCCATAGGCTTAGAGTGGTGGCAGACTGGCTATATTGATGGATATGACCAGTGGCAGGGAATGTGTTAATGTAATGCACAGTAATACAATTAGTTACCTTGGGCAGCAGCAAAGGGATGTGTGTTT